>NW_026692279.1:0-149599 GCF_021218885.2 Marmota monax
TCCTATCAGCCCAACCCCTCCCCTCCCTCCCATCACTTCTCTCTACCTAATCTAAGATAGCGCTATTCATTTTTGTCCACACATCTTCATACATGTATTTTGTATAATGATAAGTGTCTCCTTCCACAATCCATGCATTTCCCCTTCTCCCTCTCTTTTCCTCCCACCCCTTTTCCCTATGTAGAGGTAATGTTCTTCCCATACTCTTCCTCCCTATCCCATTTTGGTCACTCCCCTTATATCAGAGAAGACATTTGGCCTTTGTTCTTTTGGGGTTGGCTAACTTCACTTAGCATAATCTGCTCTAATGCCATCCATTTTCCTGCAAATGCCATCATCTTATTTTTTTTAATGCTGAGTAATATTCTATTGTGTATATATGCCACATATTTTTTTCCATTCATCTATGGATGGGCATCTAGTTTGGCTCCACAGTCTAGCTATTGTGAATTGTGCTGCTATAAAGATTTGATGTGGCTGTGTCCCTGTAGTGTGCTGTTTTTAGGTCCTTTGGATATATTCTGAGAAGAGGAAGAGCTGGATCAAATGGTGATTCCATTCCCAGCTTTCCAAGGAATCTCCATACTGCTTTCCAAATTGGCTGCACCAATTTGCAGTTCCATCAACAGTGTATGAGTATACCTTTTTCCCCGCATCCTCGCCAGCACTTGTTGTTGTTTGCCTTCATCATGGTTGCCACTCTTACTGGAGTGAGATGGTATCTTAGAGTAGCTTTAATTTACATTTCTCTGCTTGCTAGAGATGGTGAGCATTTTATCATTTTATCATATATTTGTTGATTGATTGTATATCCTCTTCTGAGAAGTGTCTGTTCAGGTCCTTGGCCCATTTGTTGATTGGGTTATTTGGTTTTTTGGTGTTTAGTTTTTTGAGTTCTTTGTATACCCTAGAGATTAGAGCTCTATCTGATGTGTGAGGGGTAAAAATTTGTTCCCAGGATGTAGGCTCCCTATTCACCTCACATATTATTTCTCTTGCTGAGAAAAAAATGTTTTAGTTTGAATTCATCCCATTTGTTGACACTTGGTATTAATTCTTGTGCTATATGTGTCTTATTAAGGAAATTGGGGCCTAGCCCCACGTGATGGAGATTAGGGCCTATTTTTCTTCTATTAGACTCAGAGTCTCTGGTTTAATTCTGGATCCTTGATCCATTTTGAGTTAACATTTGTGCAAGGGGAGAGATAGGGATTCAATTTCATTTTGTTGCATATGGATTTCGAGTTTTCCCAGCACCATTTATTGAATATCCTATCTTTTATCCAGTGCATGCTTTTAGCACTTTTGTCTAATATAAGGTAGTTGTAGTTTTGTGGGTTAGTCTCTGTGTCCTTTCTTGTGTACCATTGGTCTACCAGCCTGTTTTGGCACCAGTACTATGCTGTGTTTGTCAATATTACTCTCTAGTATAGTTTAACATCTGGTATAGTGATACTCCCTGTTTCACTCTTCCTGCTTAGAATTGCTTTAGCTATTCTGGGTCTCTTATTTTTCCACATGAATTTAATAATTGCTTTTTCTATTTCTGTGAGGATTGCCATTGGGATTTTTATCAGAATTGCATTGAATATGTGTAGTGCTTTTGGTAATATGGTCATTTTAATAATATTAATTCTGCCTATCCATGAGCAAGGTAGATCTTTCCATCTTCTATGGTCTTCTTATATTTCTCTCTTTAGGATTCTATAGTTTTCATTGTATAGATCTTTCACCTCCTTTGTAAGTTGATTCCCAAGTATTTTATTTATTTATTTATTTTTGAGGATATTGTGAATGGGGTAGTTTTCCTCATTTCCTTTTCAGAGGATTTGTCACTGATATACAGGAATGCCTTTAATTTATGGGTGTTGATCTTATATCCTGCCACTTTTCTGAATTCATTTACTAGTTCTAGAAGTTTGTTGGTAGAGTTTTTTGGGTCTTCTAGGTATAGAATCATATCATCAGCAAATAGTGCTAGTTTATGTTCTTCTTTTTCTGTAGTTATTCCTTTAATTTATTTCATCTGTCTAATTGCTCTGGCCAGTGCTTCAAGGACTATGTTGAATAGAAGTGGTGAGAGAGGGCATCCTCATCTTGTTCCAGATTTTAGAGAAAATACCTTCAGTTTTTCTCTGTTTAGAATGATGCTGGCCTGAGGCTTAGCATAGATAGCTTTTACAATATTGAGGTAAGTTCCTGTTATCCCTTGTTTCTACGTGAATATTTCCAAAGCTCATTTTTCACCTCCTTTCTAAATTTCAATGAAAAATCCATCTGGCCAAAAGTGAAATGTAAATGCATTTTTCTTTTAAAGTATTATTTTCTAGGCTATATCTTTTGAGGAAGCACCACTGAATTTTTGCTGATACACAGATTGTCAGTAGTTTTAATATACCCCACAATTGTAATGATATGTGAAGTGGATAAGTCAAAAGATAGATCCTAATAAATTTTAACCAGGGAAAATTAACTCATTTTGATTTACAATGTTGTAAAATCCTGAATATACATTGTTTCCTGATAAAGGATTCTCACAAATTGGAAATATTTTAAAAGCTCCAATGTCTGTCTTATTTCAGATCAAATAAATTCAATCAATGGGATGGAATTGAATAATATGATTATAAAAATGTTTAAAATGTACAACCAGAATAGATGCCTTCCTGACTCAATTGAGATTCAGTTCATACTATTTATTTGGAGGCGTTAGAATCATGTACATATTTTATCATTATTGTCACTTGGAAGAATATTTAACATACTTCATTGCCTCTGTTAATCAGGCCACGGAGTAACAGAAATATGGAAAAAGAAAAAGTCAAATGTCAGATGCTGAAACCATGTCTTCTGCCATGCCCTGCATGTTAACAAGTTAGAATTTATATATATATATATATATATATATATATATATATATATATATATATATATATATATAATTTTTGCATATATTAAAGATAAGTACAGCATTTAGTGAGTAGGTAAAATTACTCTCCAGAATAATTTGCAGAACAGACAGCCCCATCATTTTGTTTATGGGAAGCTGAGTAGACATTATTCAAGTGAGACAAAGTCCCACTCCTCAGAGAGCCTTGGGATTTTAAAAGACTACCCTCACTCAGCTTTTACTTTGGATATTAAAATCATCAAAACAGAACCTGAAGATTGGAGATAGCTGTGATTCTCCTACTGTTCTCTGCAAATGGCATCAGATTTAAGGATAATGCTTCATCATAGAAATAAGCTTTAGTAACCCATGTTGCCTCATTCAGCTCAAACAGATTTCATAGCCAAAGCACAAGAACTTTTACAAAAGTCTGTGGAAACTGGGAAAAAAAAACCAAGAGTAACAAATGAGCAAAATCAAGGGAGAGTTGCAATTCTATCAGAAATATTTATCCATTCACATTCCTGTATGTCATTTTATGTGGAAAGGCTTACAAGTTAATATTGTAAGCATTTATTATTTTAGAATGTACAACACATATGTGTAATTTACAAAGTAAATTCTAGATTTTGAGACCTGTTTGGTATAATAGATGTGGATACAGTTTATTTTACTTGAAATTTTATTGTCTACTTTAAGTGTATTTAGTGTAAATATTATTAACAGGGTTTAGAATATTTGCAGTCATAAGAAGAAAGATTAATATAGTTATTGACAAGTTTGCAATGACTATAGAAAAGTAAAAGCAACTTCTCAATTTAAGTCAAGGAAAATATTGTGTATGAACATTTTGTTTATCAGAAAATGTATAGCATTTATTCAGTAATCTTTTTGCTGTTTTAATAAGTTCACATTTAAACAATTAATTAGAGAAATTAAAAAGAAGAGCAATAGAGTAGAAAATCTTTCTTACCTAGTTAACCCAGATTGGATTCCATAATTGCTATTTAAGACATAACAAGTATAGGAAGCTATTCCTTGGACAGAACGTGAAACAAGTGGACTAATGTGTAAAACCATTGATTTAAATATTGGTGTTTCAGAATGTGTTAAATAGATTGAGATGTAGTACATTAACCCTAAATTTGATAAAGGTGGTGACTTAACAAAGGCTGTGCCAGACTGTTAGATTTTACATTCAGAAACTCTTCTCCATGTATAGGAATCAGACTAGGTGGCCCTAACTGGGTAATGTTTTCCCAACCAAGTATCACAAGTGTGGAGCCACTGATCCATATTTTAGGCATATTTCTATGGAAGTTCAGCTGACAGCTGTATTATTTATGTTACAATTCCTTTTTTGTACACTTTTCAGATGTTTGAATGTGTTTTTTTGTAAAATTCATTTTAACTTGAAAGTATATTTTTAATTTCCTCAATTTAATTAGTAGACTGTGTGTTCATACACACTATTAAATGTTAATAATTTATTGACATACATGTAAAAATTTCACATTTGAATCCATAGTGGGTATTAAAAAAAGAAGAATCCAACATTTGCCAATATCCATGTTTTATGCTGATTTATGAGAAGATATTTTACAGATTACCTATTTCTTTTTTTTTTAATTTTTATTGTTTGTTGTTCAAAACATTACATAGTTCTTGATATATCATATTTCACACTTTGATTCAAGTGGGTTATGAACTCCCATTTTTACCCCATATACAGATTGCAGAATCACATCGGTTACACATCCATTGATTTACCTATTGCCATACTAGTGTCTGTTGTATTCTGCTGCCTTTCCTATCCTCTACTACCTGCCCTCCCCTCCCCTCCCCTCCCCTCTTCTCTCTCTACCCCATCTACTGTAATTCATTTCTCCCCCTTGTTTTTTTCCCTTTCCCCTCAATTCCTCTTGTATGTAATTTTGTAAAACCCTGAGGGTCTCCTTCCATTTCCATGCAATTTCCCTTCTCTCTCCATTTCCCTCCCACCTCTCATCCCATTTCTTACAGATTCATCTAAACCCAGATATTGCTGAAGAGTATATGGACATGGAGCATATGTCTTTCTATTTTTAGTTCTGCTTTAAATCATTACTGTGTTACAAATATTGTCATAATCTGTTATACTAAAATTTGTCAGCTAAATATTAAAAGAAATGTCTGTACAGTAGACTCTGATCACTGTCACATATATAATTGCTTTTTAAATTTTGATTTGTAGAAGAGCATTATGGTAGAAAACACCAGTAAAAACTTTTATACTATTAAAAGGTTTTTTCCTTTCTAAAGGTTTTAAAGGTACAATAGTATTTTGCCCACTAAAGAAACGTTTTATGGATCTTGCAACTTTGTTGTTAGCTTGAGTTTGATTATTATGGTTGTATTGTTCACTGTGTGTAGAACTAGTACGAGTACAATTTAAATGGAAGGTTGAGTTTTTAATATTCGCCATAGCACAGGTTTGTATCTCAGTAGGTTCATAAAACATTTCTTGTATTCTAATCTATTTTGAGAAATTTTGTTTTTTTTTAAATTGGGTCTCAGTTCAAGCTTACATATTTTAATAAACAACAGTTTTTAATAATGCAATAATCTTTTAGCTAGTATTTATTCATCTTTCATGAACTCATAAACTGCATCTTTAAATCCATAAGTAAGGTTTCTTAATCATACTTTTCTGCTTTTTTAAGCTTAGTTTTGAGGAAGCACAAAAATTTCAGTAGAAAACAGTATCTATATTGTAAATACTAATATATTCAAACTTGCTGTACATTAAAAAAAAGTTGTGAGAAGATTATGTTAAATCTCTAATTTTGTGAAATCTGGAAAAACCTGGAGCATCTACACATTCCACAGAACATCACATGAATACATTATGTTGTTGAAATTTAACTGCTTGAAGGAAAAAAATAGCAGAATTGAAGATATTTCAGAGTTATTAGTAATACACACAAATCCAGATGATGGAAGACAGGGTTTCCTATGAAGTGTTAGAGGCCCATAATATCAGTGACCTTACAAATCCATGAGGGAGCCCTTAGTTCATAGCATATATGGAAATGCCTTTCAATGTAAAAGGAAACTTATTTCATCTCACAATTTTTATTTCCAAACATAAATCAGTGCACTGTGATAAGGTCCATTTTGGTCCCAGAAGTACATTTCTTTAGTTGGAAGAACTGCTTTTACCCTTTCTCAAGGTAACCAAAACAAACAAACAAAAAAACAAACAAACAAAAAACAGGTTTTAGAGCTCCAGAGCAAATACTCTGCATGCTCTGTATGGCAGAAGCATTCCTAACAATCATTAATGTCAAATACTTGTCTAGTAGGAGTGACTGACCAGGAAAAGCAATGATAAATATCATTTGCAGCATTTGGAAAACTGTAGTAGGATAATCACAGCATAGCTCCCTAGGGTTCTGGAGCAACAGGGAAATAGACTCCATTGAAATGTAAATTCTAGAGTGATATTGGGTTCTGCTAGACACCAACCATCTGATCCAATGATAATGAACAGACCATGAATCTAGTGGAAATGATGCAATATGCACTTTATTAAATGTGCATTCTAGATACTCTCAAGTGAGACCATAGAAAACTCCAATATCCCAGTTCTGTCAGCAAAATAAGACACTAAAAATAAGATCTATAAAGAATAGAGTTAACTCCCACTAAAAATATCAAAATCAATATGAAGTACTATGCTAAGACAATTTTTACTCAGTAATGCAATCACTTTCTTTCCTTCTTCTGTTCACCCAAACTGTGTACTGTAAAAAATTCCAAGCCACAGATTAAAAACTCTGGCCTGTATATGCATAGTTCATTTTCTGTTCAGAGATTCTGCATGACACTGTAATATGTCCCGGGAACCCCCCACAAATTTTTGAAAATTTTAGAACAAATGCCTAAAATTTTTAACTAACATTAGGAAAATTATTTGAGAAGGCAATAACTGTGAAATGGAATGAGAAAAAAAAACAACATTCTAAACAATTGAAAAGATTGTGTCCTCATTTATTATTGACTCAAAGTAGAATTTATGAAATCTCTGCACTTCTCAAGGAGGGTTCTCATGGTTTAGGACCCAGTTCTCACTTGCAGCATTCCCAGAGTACAAGCTGTGATTCTCAGAGGTCTGTAGGGTAGACTCTGATCACTGTTATATATATATATATATATATATATATATATATATATATATATATATATATATATATATATATATATATATATATATATTCTAAAGAAAACAGGGATGCTCCCAATTTTTTTTTTAATCATGAGCAATTGAGCCTTCACCTAGTGATTGAACCTTAAGAAGGAAGTAGGATTACCGCAAGAATATGCTGCCCACATCCTCTTTGAATAATGCACTTTTATCCCTCCCCCTTGGAGGACACAATAGAAAACTCCAAGCAGTAGTCACTGAAAGTTTCGATAAAGTGTTGTGCTGAGGCTGAGCCTCAGACCTGGGGAAAGAGATTTAGAATCTTGGCACGTGGAAATGATGCAATATGCAATTGGAATAATAGACATGCTTTATTCAGAGTTGGCAGCAATCTTTAGTTAATTCCAGCTCCAGATTCAGACCCCAGCCATTTGTTTGTACCCTTGACGCTTTTCCATTGGGCTTTTTTTATATGCAGGCTAGACAAAGAATGCACACTGTCAACAGTTCACATGAGTGGGTACATGCTCACAGGCAAATGCTATAACCTTGAGAACATAAACTGAATCCTGGTGTTCATGACCTAGATGACAATGTGGAAAACTTAGCCTTCTGGAAGCCTCAGAAGACAGCCTAACCATAGCCATTTTGAGACTGCTTTAGAATTCACCCCTGTAGGATTCCTCACCATACAAGCCATCTCTCCAAAGTCTTCCTTAATGATCCCTTAGCGAGGATGGTAGAGCCATATATCCATAGGCTACAACAACAATATAAGCTGCAAAAACATATAATAAAAAAAACAAGTCCTATTAGCTAGGGTTTCTAAAAAACATTACAAGTTTTATTTCATATTGAGGTAGCAATAAAATTCTTTCCCAGTCATGTCCATTTGCTCAGGGACAAAATCTAGATTCGGCAGGGTAGTCTGGTAGTAGAAATCACAGGCACTATAATGCATACTCAGCATGCAGATGTGTTTGCTATTCTGGGTTTGTTGTGTGCCAATTCACAATGTATTTCCAAAAAACAGACCTACAGACAAAAGGGCTATGCAATTATAGGCTTTAGTGCAGGTAATTCACATCCATCCAGGACAATGCATGTATTCCAGGTTTGAATCCCAGGAAAGCACAGTGGCTGTGTGAGGTGGCTTCCCTGCGCAGTGTCACCTTGTTTGTACAGCTTGGTCTTGAACTTCAGCAGGCTCAGTGTTCACCAGCATTAGGAAACGTATTCTCAACCAATGGCAAATAACAAAAATGCCCTTTAAAATCTGAGTTTGTTCTGCAATATGCAGTCAAGCCACTTGTACTCAGAAGAGTTATTGATAGTCACCCATGGTGTCACAAGATCACACTCTAAATCTTTTCCCCATTGGGCTAACATTGATGTCCAACAAAAATTGGGTGGGCTTTATTGTCCAGGGCCATGTCCAAACCACAATTTCCCCCCCTTTCAATCCAGTGGGAACATTCAAAAACCACATCTCCTTGCCTCCCCAAAGCAGGCTGAAGTACAATATCTCTTGTATTCACCAGGATCTGTATTGATGACATTGTGCCATGTGGACAAGCCTGCACAGGAAGAAAAAAGCCTGTTTCCTTCATTGGGGATACTCATTGGGAGCTCTCAGCTCCCCAGAGTTTCTATAAACACCCATTCATTGAAGGTGGATAGACTACATACTTCATTCTTTGCTTAAGCTGGCCATTAAATCTTTCTATCATGCCTGCAAGTATCTGTGCCCATTTCTACACATCTAGATCTGTAAAATGAGTACCTTGATCACATTCTATTGTAATGGTTTGGCCATACAAGGCTTTCAAAACGGTTAGGGCACAAATTGTCATACATTGATTCACTTGACCACTGACAAAAAAGTGTAGCTGTATCTACTGCTGTCAAGGCAAAATGTCTCTCTCTTCCCTCAGTAAAGGGCCAATTTGGTCAGTCAACCTGGCATTATGTCAAATGGACATGATGTCAAAGGGACACATCCATGCAGTATTTGACCATCTGTGGCTCCAAGGGGTAGGTATTGTGAATATTCCTGAGCACAAAACATTTGTGTCTGGCAGGTTGCTACTAGAGAATCCCACTTAAAAGGCAAACCCCATTATTTAGATGCATTCTTTACAGTTTTCTCACGTCTATAATGTAAGCAGTGATGCAATCAAGCCATCATGTAGGTTGAAGGTACCCATATTAAACAATGAACCCTATTCAAGGAATTTTCTTCTTCATTCCCTGAGCTAGTCAGAGAGGCATGGCCAGTAGTATGCCCTTTAGTCACCTGTTTCTGGTGGCTTATCTCCCAGAGTTCTCACCAGAGATCTTGCCTCTAGTACATAGCACAACATTCACTACAGATCATTCAATATGTGGGATGCTTCAGCTCAGTTCACTGGCTATGTTGACTTGTACATATATCAAAATAAATACACTATCTCTGGCTCCAAAGACACTGCCATCCACAAAGGAAATTGTACATGGCTGGAGTCATCAGTGTACTTAAAACTGGAAAGTATAGGTATTTTAACTCCAAAGTCTGAGCTTGTTTCTAGTTCACTTACATAAATAATAAGCCCTAGCACCTCCAAAGGTGCCTGCTCCTAATACACTTGGGCTTTCTTGACCCTTGCATGTATCTAGCACACCTTAGCTCCCTTTTGGCCCCTGTCAAATCTTAGGACATCTAAGGTGAAATTTTGTACAGAAGTACTAACATGTACTACATAGGGTGTCTTTCCCCTTTTGGCTCCTGGCACCCCTAAATCTCACATTCATAACAACAAAGCGGTCAGAGGCTCTCTTGGCCTCTGGCCAAATTATTTTCCCAAATCCATCAACTCTGCTTGGAATACAGTGGAATACAGTGAACTTTTCCCACTGGGCTGCACTGCTGAGGGCAGTCACTAACAGCCATTGGCTTCTATTGGCTTGGCTTGCAGATGTTAATCTTCCTCTTTGTTCTCCTTGGAATCCATCAGCACTATGGGGGATGAATTTTCAAGGTACAGAGATTCTCCTCTAGTGACAGTACTCTGGATTACAAATCTTTTTTTTATCTTGAAACTCCCTCCTCTTGGCAGTCACTAGTACAGTGGCATCAGTTTTAGCATTCAATGCTGTAAGAACCTTCTAGCTCACAACCCCAGGGGCTTCATGAGCAGCTTCTCAGGCTGTTTATCCATCTCATCTGCACTGCCACTGATATTTATGTCCTAGGCCAAAGGCTGGTATCATGGCTCTGCTCCTCAGGGTCAGCTGCTCAGTTCACATTGTGCTCAGCCAAGTCCATGTTCACTACAGGGCAACCAGAAGTCTTCACTATGCTCACAAGGAACTCATCCACCCTATTACAACTGTAGACAAGAGTCCATGCTAATAGAATCTTTGCACCAGGTGATGCATGCTACTGGATGTCCACAGACTCACCCTGTCTGCTGGGATCAATGTATATCTTATCTCTGGAAAACCCTGTCAACTCTGTTAATTGTCAAGGTGAGACTGAGACTCAGACCCTGTGAAACCTGGAAGTTGAAAGAAGATGTAAGACACTGTTGGGATAGAACACATGTTTTATTCAGAGGTGGAAGCAACATTTTGCTAGCCCTCAGCTCATCTTTAGCCCCACCTAGTTCCCTTGGCCCTCTGGTAAAATGTTCAGCATAATCACTGCCCTATAACCACTCAATTCTATTAACATTTTTTTCCTTGATTGTGACAAAAAAATAGGCCTAAATATTGTCAGATAGTCCCTTCCAGGAGTCAAAAGGAATATTGGTTGAGGCCACTCAGTTAAGAGCTGTCTTCAGCTAAGGAAACTGGCTTCTTTCAATCTTCTATTGCCTTTTAATCTGGTCATATGGGTTGGATTTTATAGTACTGAGCTTTTGGTCTCCATCTGTGGAGCAAAAACAATAGCAGAGAATTCAAAGAAAGATTTTGATAATTGAATAGTATTCTAAGTAACATAAGATTGGAAACTGTGCTAACTAATTTTATAGAATTCCCAAGCAGTGCACATGATATACAGTTGGCCCCTTACAATGTTTTTTCTCTTTAAGTCTCTCTCTGTCACACCATGATGGTGTCTTTACTCAATATGGATGTGGATATACAAATAATCTGAAACAGAAAGAAAAAAAAAATTGAGCCACAGAAATTCTACCCCCAGATAATTATAGGAGTCAGGTGTTAAATGCAATTCCTGAGATGGAACTACAGGAGACAGAACTCTTGAGGGAATTTACTGTGGTTGAGGTCCATTATATCTTATATCTGTATCTTTATACTTAGGCCATTGATGGTTCACAGAAAGTGGCCATCATGAGACACTGATGACTGCCATGTTCACTTGGTCTATACGCATCATGTCATTTGCAGCCTAACTTCATAATTATCTATCATTGTGCCTCCATTTCTAAGGACTTGAATGAGGTCAGTTATATCATTGATGCCTACTGTCTGAAACCCTGGTGGCAAAATCTGTCCTAGAAACACCAGTGTGAGTTATTATGCTGCTGCAAGGAAACACAATCCCTCAAGGAGAAAAGACAAAACCCATAATGGTTGATATTTCTTTGCTCCCAGTGTTCTGAGGCTAATCTTGGCATTTGAGATCTGGAAACATGGCTTTACTGAGCAGCCTGGAGCCATTGTGTGATCATTATTGCTTCTCAGAGGAAGACAGCAAGGTTCTTACATGTGGATACAGATCATCCATTTTCTACTACCCAGCTTATGATGTCTCCTTATCACTAAGGGTGACAGCACCACCTTAATGACACTACTGACTTTAGCACTGGGGACCTTGGTGGGTTGTAAGATTAATAGACAAGTCCCCAGTATATCTCATTTCAGTGCTTGAGGAAAATAAAAACCTGATTATCTCTACACAGGAAGACGTGATTGCAGGAGAGGATCTTAAAAGGAAAATTGTCCTTAAGCAAGGAAGAGGTTTTGGTTTGTGAATAGCAGCTGAGATGATGATGATGATGATTAAAGAGACTGGAATCCTAGGACATTGAGTGGTTACCTGCAGGCAGCAGAATTCAGAATTGGTCCTTGTAATGTCCTGTTCACCTGTGATGCCCTTTCCTGATCCTTTTGTCCTCTAATATCATCCAAGGGAACTATTGAGTGTCAGTGATTAGAAAAAAATGCAATAATTTTGTTACTAATTGATGAAAAAAAAACTAGAATTGAAATACATTTTTGAAATTTAAAGTAGAAAATAAAAGCAAAATACATATTTTACTGGATATCTAATTAACATAGACCACACTAGTACTCTTGAAGAACTAGGAACAAATTATTACATTTTTTCCTGTGATTTACTTTCTTTCTTTTTTCCCTAACCTGTACGAGGAGGTTGTTCTCAGATCTCAAGTATCCTTTTGGGCAATTCCATCGCTCTTGTGCCTGGCTTCTGCTGCTCCCATCACCTAGTACCACTTCTTGAATTCATTTAATATCTCAATTTACTGATGTATATGAAGCATCTCATTAATTCTTAAAGAATAAATGAATAAAAAATAAATGAGTGACTCACCTAATTCCCTAATTAGAGGTTAAATTATCTTCAGCATTATTCCTATAGGAGGGGAATGATTGCCTGCAGATTATCCCTGAAACTACTAAATAATTTCCACCTATTCATACCATGGCCAGAATGTGACAAGTGTACAATAAATTGTCCTCTGACCTGCTCTTCCACCTTTTCTAACTGTGTGAATCTGAACACATGTGTTGCTTTTCTCTCTTCTTGTTCTCTAGACTACCTGCTCCTCTCCCATTCGAGGTTTATTGTGGCAAGGTTTTATACATATTGGGCACTTGGAATTTCACCTCTTTTCTATTTCCCTTGTTCTCATTTTTTTTCACCATACAGCAACAAATACCCTCTACCCAATATCTTTGCACCAATTTTGTTTTACTATTTCCCCAGAGGAGATGCTATAAGATGAGATATAATGATGGGCACAGTTCAGGTTAAAGATGTTCTGGTCAATGCAGAAGTCACCCTAGGAATCTACACACATGAACACATGGGTAGAGTCCCATGCACATGGATATTGGTGTGGTCCTAGAAGTGGTTTCCTCTTAAGCCCCAATTATTAAGTAAGGTAGTTTATCCTGCCACCCTCCCTTGCTAAAGGACCCAAACATTGGAGGTACACATGGGGTAGAGACAGGTGTAGAGACACATTTCATGAGCCTCCCAAACTCTGGGAGGCCAATAAAACTGGTTAAGTGAGAGGGGCAGTGGATCTATCCATATGAGGCCTAACAAGTGGCTGGGTCCACCATGGCCTTGAGTCCTTTCCTCCTTCTGCTCTTCTCTCAATGCAAAGGTAGGTACAGGCCACAGAATTCTAGGGTAGACCCCTAACCTGAGTCATTACCCTCTGCCTGGAACAGTCAAGTCAATGATCCCTGCCTCTGCCCTTCACTGTGATGGGTCTATGCTTGCAGATTCCCTCTCTTTGCCTAAGCCAACATGGTCATTTCCCTTCTCTGAATTCCTGGATCAACACCCAGGCTCCCTGGCACTCTGAACAGGTGGTTGAGAACACATGTACTGGTACTAGCAGAACTAGTATCTGAGAACTATTATTCAGATCAGAGAAACATGTGTCCTGAGTTCCTCAACTGAATTTCTAGATACAAAGATGTCCCAACAAATAAAGTGTATTTGTAAAACTCTAGGCTGCAGTTTAAGGACTAGGACAATTATTACTGTCCAGTATATGAAATTAGTACTATGACAGTGAAACAACCAGGTGAGCAACTGGAACAAAAACCTCATCTGTAGAGGTTCCAGGTTTATGTTACTTTAATGTGATAGTTAAGATCCTCACTGTTTATAAAATAAAACATAAGATTCTAATTTACATTAGAGGCACACCATATTTTCTTCCCATTACACATACTCATAGAAAGTGTAAAAAACAAAACCTAAAAAATTACAAAAATTTATATTAAATCTAAACATAATAAAATTGTAAATTATCATCAGTAAAGAGATATGGTAGAGAAGATGAAACCCATCAAGAGGATAACCCATAATATCCATTTAATTTAACATATAACAACATTTTATTTCAATTATAAATTATGCAAAATTATGTATGGATTCTGACCATGGAAATATACAGGGAAGCATTCCTCTGGTGAGAAAAGTCCTGAGGGAAAACTGGTACTGTGTTCTCTACCCTTAGAATGCCCTGTAGTTTCTTCTAGGAACTAGTATGATAACTAATACATGTGCAAGGTCTACTTACTGTGGCAATGTCTTGCACAAGGAGGCTCTGTGCTAGATTCTTATCAGCCTAGACTTTGATCTCAGGTACATAGCTCCTGGGAATCAAGGAAGTTACTTGCTAGATAAATACAATATTTCACCAAGCCCCATCATTCCTGGATCTGCCCACCTAACAGTAAATTCAGACAATGGACTTTCTTTAGTGCTGCACAAAGCTCTTAACATTGCAGATTGTAACTGTAGAAAGTAACTGCAGAATAAGCAACCTTGCTGATACCAAAAACAGTTTAATGCACTTATGGCACTATTGACTTAATGTAACTTATTGGTATAAATAAATGTGGTAACTTGGATGAGCAGCCATCTTTCCTGACTCTGCATCTTGTTTCTGTATCTCCTTTTATTTTTCTTACATAATTATATATGTATATGTAATAAATTTTAGCGTCAATCAGTGTCTACCCATCAGTCACACAAGTTGTCCTTGCAAATTAGACCTGAATTCTGTAAATGCATTTTCCTTAAAACAGTATCATTGAGTTGAACATGTAAACCTCCAAGATGTCTCTGCTGATTGATATGTAAGGGACTTTTTTATTTCATCTCTTTATTTGCTTTTTAAAAAGCTACTAAATCATAGACTCATGTAAATTATCCATGTGAATAATAGAATTCAGATGTTCTTCTCCAAGTGGAAGCAGTAAGAATGATGTTTTAAAAATGTTTTCTTGCCCATGTGAATGAAATATTTTCCAAAATTAATTTCAAATTTCAACATTTCAAAGCAAAAGAACATAAGAATAAAATTAGTTTATATTACCTTTATCATAATATCAAATCTGGTTGAAAGAACTGTGGGCATTTAAAATCCTCCATCTTCTTAGTCTTGTATCCTACAATTGAGTTTAAATTAATGAAGAAAATAACTATAATGGTAGGCTAATATCCTTATACAAGTGGTTTATTCTTCCTATGAATAACCAGTGTATGCCTATGTCTATGCAGTAATCCACAGATTGAATTTAGTGAATAGGTGAGCTTATTCTAGCAGAACATAAATCATCATTCATTTTGATTTCAACTTCACCATCAGGCACCTGGATTCATAGTGCATAAACAGTTTCAATATATGCTTCTTTCCACAAAAATTTTTTTTGGGAATATTAAACCATCCCATAAAGGTGTAGCTCATTTCATTGCAACTTGAATATGTTCATTCTAATAATTGATGAAATTTAGTGTAATTTCATGTGCTTCTTTTCTTATTTGTTGTTTTTAGATATCTATGACAGCATATATCTTGATATATATATATATATATATATATATATCATATATATATATATATATATATACATACATGAGGTGAAACACATTAAAAGTTTGATTCTATTTTTGTTATTGAACATAATACGGAGTTACACTGGACATTTATTCATATATGAATAAATTAAAAAAACAAAGAAAATATTTGTGTAATTTAATCTACTTTGTTTTCTTTTCTCATCCCACCTCCCTCCCCTTTATTCCTTTTTGTCTATCCAATGATCTTCAATTATTCTCTCTACTTTCACTTGGGTTTATCCACATATAACAGAGAACATTTGGCCTTTGTTTTTTTGGGACTGGCTTATGTCACTTAGCATGATAGTCTCCAGTTGCATCAATCTACTAGAGAATGCCATAATTTCATATCTCTTTATGATTGAGTAATATTCAATTTTGTATTTATACACATTTTCTTTTGATTCATCTGTTGAAAGGCACCTGAGTTGGTTTCATAGCTTGGGTATTGTGAATTGAGCTGTTATAACCATTGATGTGGCTGAGTCACTGTAGTATTCTGATTTTAAGTCCTTTGGGTATATGCTGAGGAGTGGAAAAACTGAGTCAAATTATGGTTTCATTCCAAGATTTCTAAGGAATCTTTATACTGATTTTTAGAGTGATTGGACCTGTTTGCAGTTGCACCATAATGTGCTTATTTTCTATCTGCAATTTTCTTTTGGAAACTTTGGTCATTTTATATAATTAGTTTAATGTTTCTTGGTGTAAAGAGTTCAAATGTTCTGGGTTCATATTTAAAGATAAAATTATGGATGATAATCAAAAGAAAACTCTTCATATGCTGGTGGATATGGTACACTCATGAAGAAGAGGAGAATTAAACTTTCTGATATGCAATGGAGTAGAAAGATATTTTGGTCTTGTTCTTTTTTAACTGAAGGGAAAGTGAAACTTGTCCTGTGGAAGGAAAACTCAGCAGGACATTAACATTCATTGCAGTTGAGAGTACCATGTGAAGGTGAAAAAAAAAATTAATAAAAACTACAAAAAATCTCAAGATAACCTATAATTGTCTGTTCCTTACAGAGCAACAAAAGAAGGAGGAAGGAGGATATAATAATTAATAATTAATATTAAAATTTCATAAATGTAAATAACTTGATAATGTTTATATTCTATGTATAATTCATTTTAATGAAATTCATTTTAAAATGTTATATTTTTATTCTCTATACTATCACTTTCATAAATATGAAAATATTAGATTTCATAATGTTCATAATATCTCTTCTCAGTGAAATAAACATAGCTGCTTGATTTTTACTTCAGTTTATATTTGGATTGTGCTGGAATTGAAGAGTACCAACCTACCATGAAGTGAGTTACATTTTTAAGTATGAAAGTTTCTAGGCCACAGAATGGCACATGTTACCTATCTTAGGATCTGAAACAATCAAAATAATGAAAAAATATTCAACTTCTCTAGCAGTTAGAGAAATTTAAATTAAAACTGCACTGAGATTCCATCTCACTCCAGTCACCATGGCTATTATCAAGAATATAAGAAACAATAAATTTGACAAAGGTACACACATACATTGCTGGTAGAAATGCAAAAGGGTGCAACCACCCTTAGAAAGCCATATGCAGATTCTTCAGAAAGCTTGCAATGGAACCACCATTTGACTCATCTCTCCCACTTTTAAGTTTATATAAAAAGGACACAAAAAGATCACACTATAGTGAGACATTCACATCAATGTTTACCGTAGCTTAATTCACAATATATAAACAATGGGAAATGTCTAGGTGCCCTTAAATAGATAAATTCATAAAGAAAATGTGGTATATAAAAACAATGGAATATTTTCAGACATAAAGAGAAAGAAAATTGTGGTATTTTCTGGTAAACAGTTGGAACTGAAGACTATCAGGCTGCGTGAAATAAGACAACCTCCAAAATACAAAGAGTGAATCTTCTCTCTGATATGTTCATGTTAACTCATAATAAGGGCAGGCATGTAAGAAATAATAAAAGTACTTTGGGTTGACAAAGGATAATGAGGGTAGGGAGGGGGAATGGGAATACAAAAAACAGTAGAATGAATCAGACATTACATTCCTATGTTCATATATGAACACATGACCAATATAATATACATCATGTACAACTGGAAAATTGAAAGTTATACTCCATGTATGTATAATTTGTCAAATACATTCTAGTGTCATCTATAACTAGTAAGATCAAATAATAATAAAAATAAATAAATAAAAATTTTAAAATCGAAATAAAAATTAAAAAAGGAAATGAAATATTTTAAAAAATTCCTTAGTTGGAATTTTTCACCCTTGTAAGATACACTGAATTATATTGAACAAATATGAAGAAAAGGCTGATATTCATGCACAGACCACCTGCATCCTTGTCACTGGCTAGGAGACAGGACATTTTCATCCATGACTGAAAACATTCACAAGTCCTGCAACTTCAGCCCTTTCAGCGTCTACAGTCCCTGTGGCATTGCATGTAGCCAATGGTGGCTGAAGTGCTGTATGGCTGTGCATAGCTGATCGTCATAACCCTGTGTCACTTTCTGGAAATAAGGTTTACAAACATGTGAACTGAGAAAGCTTGAAGACATGCATAAAAGTATTTTCTGAATGGCAACCCATAAGTTTTCACAACTAAGTTTCTTGCCAAGTCCAAGGTGAAAAGATCTCTGAAACAAAGTTTTTGTGTTGTAGGTAAACATGATGGTATCCTGCAACCTAATAAAGCCAGACACTTTATGTTCACTTCCTTAATCCTGATCTGGGAATAATTTATATTGGAGACTCCATCTTAGTCCTGTACAGTGAGATGTCAAGTGAACTATGCATGAATTCAGCATGAGGAGAGTGTGGAAAGCAAGATGGCCACCCTGAAGTAATGGGAGGCCACAGAAGGGCTCACTCGCCTACATATTCAGTGGGGATGCAAGACTGTCTCAGGACTTCTGATCAGAATGTCACATGATGATGTGTATGGGCTTGGACAATAGGGGGAACTGCAGACCCGTTAAGAGGGGTTTGGAAGTAACCAGACTTGTAATAAGGCCCCTGGCTCTGCCTGACTTTCTTTTGTTAGGTGCCGCAGTCTGGCTGGGCACAATCAGGAGCCACTTGTCAAAAGAAACTAACTTTATTTTTAGAACCACACACGACAAACAAAATAGTCTCTCAGGAAAAACCCTCAGAGCCTCAACTGCCACCACTGGCTTTCCCCAAGCCTCTCTCTCCCACACAAGCTTCTCCCCACCTCCCACAATCCTCCTGCTCTTGAGGCCGATTGGCTGGGTCACGTGGGCGGAGCCAAAAAAGTCCCCCAATGAGCAGCTCCGTGGTCTGAAAGGGCAGGGAAACAGTCCAATGAGCATCACCGCAGAGGAGCCAATCAGCTAGATGTTGCTGGGGCCGAGGAGCCAATCAGCTAGATGTTGCTGGGGCCGCTGTGAGCCAATCATCAGCCAGCAGCTGGAAGTTTGCTGGCAGCTGGAAGTTTGCTGGGGCCCCAGCAAACTTCCAGCTGCCAGCAGTTAGGGCTCACAGATGTGACCTTTCATTTCCCTGAGCCAACCCAACTCCATCCCTGCACACCCACTTGGCAGGGTGAAATACAGGGGTGTAGTTTCTTTTGGTGCATATAGATTTTCACTTTTCCCAGAACCATATTTCAAAGATGCTATCTTTTTTTCAGTGTATATTTAGGGTGCCTTTGGATAGTATGAGATAACTATATTTATGTGAGTTTGTCTCTGCATGTTCTGTTCTGTACCATCAGTATTCATGTCTGTTTTGGTGCCATCACCATGCCATTTTTGTTACTGTAGCTTTCTAGAATAACTTACAGTCTGGTATTGTGATGCCTTATGCTTCAGTCTTCTCACTGAGAATTGCTCTGGCTATTCTAGGCCTCTTATTTTTTCAAGTGAATTTAATAACTGCTTCTTATATATTTTTCTTCATAGAAATTAAGAACATAATTGCTATTTTAAGAGGAAATGCCTTAAAAGTTTTAAAGCTGTTTTGGTAGTATGGCCATTTTTATAATATTAATTCTGCCCATCCAAGACCATGGGAAGTTTTCCCATATTGTATGATTCCTATTTTTTTATTCTTTAATGTCCTGTAATCTGCTTTGTAGACGTCTTTCACTTCTTTTGCTAAATTGATTTGCAAATATTTTATTTTTTAGGATATTGTGAATGGGATAATTTTCCAAATTTCTCTTTCAGCTGCATCATCATTAGTGTGTAGATATATAATTTATTTATGAATTTTTATTTTATATCCAGCTACTTTGCTAATTTTTTGAGTTCTAGAAGACTTCTTGTGGAGTTTTTGGGTCTTCTAAATATACAATCATGCAATCAGCAAATAGGGATGGTTTGAGTCTTCTTTTGTTTGTCATATTCCTATAATTTTTCTTCTAATTGCTCTTGCTGGGACTATGTTGAATAAAATTGGTGAAAGAGGTCATCCATGGCTTGTTTCAATGTTTAGAGGCAAGACTTTCAGTTTTTTTCTTCATTTAGAATGATGTTAGCCTTGGGTTTGAAATATATGGCTTTTACAATGTTGAGATATGGTCTTACTATCCCTAGTCTTTGTAATGCTTGGAACATGACTGGATGCTGATTTTTTTTCCAATGCCTTTTCTGCAATTATTGAGATAATCATGTTCTTCTTGTCTTTAAGTCTACTGATGTAATAAATTAAATTAGTGATTTCCAGAGGTTGAACCAAACTTACATCCCTGGGATGAACCCAACATCATCATTGTGTATTATCTTTTTAATATGTTTTTTGTATGTATTTTGGCAGATTTTTAATGAAGAATTTGTGCTTCTATGTTGATCAGGGATACTGGTTTGTAATTTTGTTTACATGATGTATCTTTTTCTGGTTTTGTTATCAGGGTGTTTCTATCTTCATAGAATGTGTTTGGAATGTTCTTTCCTTTCTATTTCATGAAATAATTTGAGGAGGTTAATGTTATTCTTTGAGGTCTGGAAGTCATGGCTGAGAATCCATCTATTTCTGGACTTTTCTTTGCTGGTAGACTTTGTATGGTGTCTTCAATTTCATTGCTTGAAATTGATTTGTTTAAATTTTCTATGTCCTCTGGTTCAATTTTGTTAAGTTATGTGTTTCTAGAAATTTGTGAATGTCTTTACAACTTTTTATCTTATTAGGGCATAGATGTTAAAGGTAGTTTTGTGATTATCATGTGTATTTCAATAGTGTGCATCACCATAGTGTTTCATCACAAATTTTAGTTATTTGAGTTTTCTCTCATTTTCTTCATTAGCATGCCAAAAGGTTTATCAATTGTATTTATTTTTTCTAAGATATGATTTTGTATTTGATTTGCCAGAAATTTATTGTTAATTTTTGTATCTATGTTCATTAGAGATATTGATCTAAAGTTTTCTTTTCTTTTTTCTTTTTTTTTTTTTTGATGTGTCTTTGCCAGATTTTGGAATCAGAGTGATATTGGCCTCACAGAATGAGTTCAAGAGTTAGCCTCTTTTTCTATTTTCTGAAATAAATTGGAAAGTATTGGTATTAGTTCTTCTTTAAAGGTCTTGTTGAACTCCATTCTGTATCTGTCCTGTCCTTGGCTTTTCTTGGTTCATAGACTTTTGATGGTGTCTGCTATATTGTCTCTTGAAATTGATCTGTTTAAATTGTGTATGTCATCCTGATTCAATTTGGGCAAATTATATGACTCTAGAAATTTGGCAATGCCTTCAATATATTCCATTTTTTTGGAGTAAAATTTTTCAAAATAATTTCTATTTATCTTCTGTATTTCCTTAGTGTCTGTTGTGATATTTTCTTCTTTATCACATATATTAGTGATTTGAGTTTTCTCTCTTCTTCATTAGCATAGTTAAGGTTCTTTTTATTTTATTTATTTTTTCAAAGAATCAATTTTTTGTTCTGTCAATTAATTAATTGTTTCTTTGGTTTTAATTTTATTGATTTCATCTCTGATTTCAGTTATTTCCTGTCTTTTGCTGCTTTTGGTGTTGATTTGTTCTTCTTTTTCTGGGGCTTTGAGATGTAGTGTTAAGTCATTTATTTGTTGACATTTTCTTCTTTTAAGGAGTGAACTGTGTGCAATAAACTTTCCTCTTAGAACTGCTTTCAAAGTGTCCTAGAGATTTTGATATTTTGTATCTGTGTTCTCATACACTGCTATTTTTTTAAATCCCTTTCTTAATGTCTTCTGTGACTCATTGTTCATTCAGTAGCATATTATTTAGTCTACAGGTGTGGATTTTATTTCTTATTTTATCATTGATTTCTAATATCATTCCATTATGATATGATAAAATTCAGGGTAATATCTCTACTGTTTTATATTTTCTAATAATTCCTTTGTGGCATAGTATATGGTCTATTTTAGAAAAGGATCTCTGTGTTGCTGAGAAGAAAGTATATTCTCTCATTGAAGGATGGAATATTCTATATGTGTCAGTTATGTCTAAGTTATTGATTGTATTATTGAGTTTTATAATTTCTTTGTTCAGCTTTTTGTTTGAAAAATTCTTGTAATGAAAGAGGTGTGTTAAAAGTCACCCAACATTATTATGTTGTGGTCTAATTGACTCTTCAACTTGAGAAGAGTTTTTATTTGATGAACATATATGTTTGGGGCATATATATTTATAATTGTTAAGTCTTGTTGGAATATGGTTTCCTTGAGTATATAGTGTCCTTCTTTATCCTTTTTGATTGACTTCAGTTTGAAGTCTACTTTATTTGATATGAGGATGGAAACCCCTGATTGCTTCCACAGTCCACGTAAGTGGTATGATTTTTCTGAACCCTTTACCTTGAGTGTGAATGTCTTTTTCTATAAGTCTCTTGGAGGCAGCGTATTGTTAGCTTTTTAAAAAAATCTAATCTGGTAGTCTATTTCTTTTGATTAGTGAGTTTAGGCCATTAACATTCAGAGTAATTATTGAGAAATTATTTGTATTCCCAGCCATTTTTGTTTAGTTTTGATATTTAATGTGACTTGGCTTCACTTCTCATTAGATTTTCCTTTAGTGTAATCCCTTTCTCTGCTGATTTTCATCATTGCTTTTTATTTCTTCTTCTTGGAATATTTCACTGAGGATGTTCTGTGCAGGCTTTCTAGTTGTAATTTTTTAAACTTTTGTTTATCATGAAAGGTTTTTATTTCATAATAAAATGTAAAGCTTAGTTTTGATGGATATAAGATTCTTTGTTGGCATCCATTTTATTTCAGAGCTTGGTATACTTTGTTCCATAATCTCCTTGCTTTGAGGGTCTGGGTTGAAAATCTGCTGAAATTCGAATTAGTCTCCCCCTATATGTGATCTGATTCGTCTCTCTTATGGCTTTTAAGATTCTATCCTTATTCTGTATGCTAGGCATTTTCATTATAATGTGACTTGGTGTAGATCTGTTGTAATTTTGTATACTTGGTGTCCTGTATGCCTCTTGTTTTTGGTTTTCCAATTCGTTATTGATGCTTGGGAAATTTTCTGATATTATCTCATTGAAGAGATTCTGTATTCCTTTGGTTTGAAACTCTGTGCCTTCCTCTATCCCAATATCTCTTAGATTTGATATTTTGATGCTGTCCCATAATTCTTGTACATTCTGTTCATGGTTTCTAACTATCTTCACTGTGTGATCAACTTTATTTTCTAGATTTTAAACTTTGTCTTCATTATCTGACATTTTTTCTTCCAAGTGATCTAGTCTTTTGGTTATGATTTCTATTGAGTTTTTTATTTAATTTATTGTATTCTTCATTTCAAGGATCTGCTTTTTTTTCAGAGTCTCTATCTCTCTTGAAGTAATCTTTGCTTGTATTTGCTCATTTAGATCTTTCTTTAATTCACAGATCATTTTAATTATGATGCTTCTTAAATCCTTCTCTGAAATTTTATCAACTTCGTTGTCCATGGGTTCTGTTATTATAGTGTCCTGGTTTGTTTAGGGCACTTCCCTCCCTTGTTTCTTCATGCTGTCTATATCTCTTCCTTTCTTGCAGAGAAGATCTGAGATATTTCAGTTTCTTCCCTCTATTCTTGTAGTACCCATGCAGATTGTCTATACCTAACTGTGATATTGGGCTTCCAGATGCTGTTGGTGTTGTGTCCCTCAATGGATTCTACTGCATCCTGGATCTGGGTTCTGCTTAAGTTGGAGTGGGTTGATCTGGGCTATTGGGTTTGACCTTCTTTGGTAGTCTGCTGGTCAGAAGGGGCAATCCTGCACCAAAGACAAGGCTGTGGTGTTGTTTGCCCTGCCAGGGGAGGGGTGAACTAGGCAAGAGTTTTACTACAAACACACAGCTTGATCGCCACAACAGGATTCATACTGGAGAGAAGTGCTACAAATGTAGAGAATGTGGCAAAGCTTTTAATCAAAAATCATCACTTACTCAACACCAGAGAACCCATACTAGAGAGAAGTCTTATAAATGTGAAGAATGGCAAAGCTTTTAAAATTGAAGATCACATCTTACTAAACATTATAGATTTTATTCTGGAGAGAAGTTTTAAAAGTGAAAACATTACATCATTGTCTTTAAGGATGAATCAACCCTTATTTCACAGTAGTTCAACACTATTTCACACCAGAGATATGATAGCACAGAAATTATACAAGTGTACTGATCCCTTGTGGGCTGCTGTGGGCTGTCTAGGCTGGATCTAAGCTCTCAGGATTATGTAGTCCACTGGTCAGAAGAGGTGGTCCTGCACCAGAAGCTAGGCTCTGGTGAGTGTCTCCCCCACCTGGAAAAGGTTGGATCAGGCCTACTATGCACCTGGGCTACACAGAGGCTGGTGTGGGTGGATATATGTAAAGAGTTTTAATGAGAACTTTGGGGCTGCCTTTCTGGTGTTCAGTCTTGAAAATCACAGACCTAGTCTATCTCTTCCATGACCTGGATTCCTCTCTTGCTCACATTTCCGCCTCACTGCAGAATCATGGAAATAGAAGTGGAGTGGCAACATGTGACATTCAGGCCCCAATCTTCTTTCCTGACCAATCAGTCTCTTTGTTTTAGGGTCCACTCTCCAAGCTAGAAAGATTCAGGAAAATTCAGTTTCCTTAACTCTTGGAGGAATGGTTACATTCTTTGTGGATGCACTGCTTGAGGTCTTCCATTACTTCCTTATCAGAGGCCTCATTTCCCTTGGGCCTCATGGAAGATACAAAGAGAAACCTGTTTCTGAGAACCCTGAAAAATTATCTGGCTTCTAGCCTGTACATAAAACAACCATAACAGTGAATCTCTTGAAGCATGATCCTGAATACCAATGTATTCTGTGGTATCTAAACCATCACTACAGTGACAAACAGGTGGAGAGTGCCAGAAAGAGCCAGGATCAAGACTTTGTACTTTGTATCTGAACAAAATGTGCTCTTGCTTGGAGGTTGGCTTTCACAAGAATTGTCTCAGCATATTTACTTTACAGACCTCAGAAGAGATAATCACAAACACTTTTTCTACTAAGTCATGTAGTTACTTTAAATCAAAAGTGCTCTTCTATTATTTTAGTATTTTTAAATTCTTTATTTTTATTTGTTTTAATAAGTTATACATGAGAATAGAATGCACTATGATACATCTTATATTAATGAAGTATAATTCTAATTTTTTTTTCTGGTTGTAAATGATGTAGAACACCACCAGTCATGTAGTCATATGTATATAGAGTAATAGTGTCTGATTCTACTATCCTTCCTACACTTATACACCCACCCCTTCCTTCACTCTCCTCTACCTAATCCAAAGTAATTCTATTTTTCCCTAGCTACCCCACTCTTATTGTGAGTTAGCATCAACATATCAGAGAAAACATTTAGACTTTCATTTTTTTTTTTTTTGGAATGGGCTTATTTTGCTTAGCATGATAGTCTTTAGCTCCAACCATTTACAAACAGATACCATAATTTCATTCTTTTGTAAGGCTAAGCAATTCCATGTGTGTGTGTGTGTGTGTGTGTGTGTGTGTGTGTGTATACTTTTTAATTCAATTATCTGTTGGTTTTGGTTAGAGAGTTTACCTATTGTGAGTTGAGCTGCTATAAATTTCTAAAACTAATAAATAAATTCAGCAAAGTAGCAGGATATAAAATCAACACCCACAAATGAAATACATTCCTATACTGATAAATACACTGAAAGATAAATTAGGAAAACTAACCCCTTCACAATAGTCACCCACCAAAAAAAAAAAAAAAAAAAAAAAAAAACTTGAGGAATATCCTAATAAAAGAGGTGAAAAACCTCTACAATATAAACTACATAACAGAAAAAAAGACATTAAAGAAGACTTCAGAAAATGGAAAGACCTTCCATGCTCCTGAATAGGCAAAAATAATACAGTCCAAGTAGCCATACAACCAAAAGCATTATACAGATTTAATGCAATTCCTATTAAGTTACCAGGAATATTCTTCATAGAACTAGGAAAAAACAAGCATGAAATTCATTTGGAAAAAAATGATCCATAGTCATCACAGAAATTCTTAGCAAAAAGAGTGAAGCAGGAGGCATCATAATATCAGAACTTAAATTATACTACTGGGCCATCGTGACAAAAATAGAATGTTATTGGTACGGAAAAAGACACATAGACCAATGGTTCAGAAGAGAAGACACAGAGTCAAACCCACGTAAATATAGCTATCTCATATTACACAAAGGCACCAAAAACATTCACTAGAGAAAAGATAGCCTAATCAACAAATGGTGGTTGCAGAACTGGAAATCCATATGTAGCAAAACGAAATTAAACATCTAGCTCTAACCAATAAAAATCAACTCTAAATACTTAGACACTAGAACAGAACCCCAGGGCCTAATAGAAAAAAAAAATAGTCCCAAATCTTCACCATGTTAGCCTAGGATGTGACTTCCTTAACAAGATCCCTAAAGTGCAACAATTAAAATCAAGAATCAATAAATGGGATGAATACAAACTCAAAAGTTTTGACTCAGAAAAGGAAACCACTAATAATGTGAAGAGAGAGCTTTCAGATTGGGAGAAAATCTTTAACACATGCACATCAGCATGAATTTTCAGAATATATAAAGAAGGCAAAAAAACTTAGCACCAAAAAAACCCAAATAGTCAAATCAATATGTGAGCTAAGAAACTTAAAAGAGACTTCACAGAAGAAATGGAATCGATCAACAAATATATATAAAAATGTTCAACTGCTCTAACGATTAGAGAAATGCAAATAAACACTTTTCTAAGACTTCCTCATACTCCACTCCTAATGTCAATTATCAAAAATACAAGCAACAATAAGTGTTGGTGAAGATGTGGAGAAAAATGTACTCTTATACATTGCTGGTGGGAATGAAAATTGGTGCCACCATTATGAAAAATAATATTGAGATTCCTCAGGAATCCTGAAATTAAACCAACATTTGATCCAGCTATTTCACTGTTTAGTTTATATCCAAATGTCTTAAATTTATCAAATTACAGGGGCTGGGTTTTGGCTCAGTGGTAGAGTGCTCACATAACCCATGCGAAGCCAGGGGTTTGATCCTTAGCACCACATAAAAATAAATAAAACAAAGGTATTGTGTCCAACTAAAATTAAAAGAATAAATATTTTTAAAAATTTTTATATTGCACTAACACAGCCTCCTCAAAGTTTATAGCAGCTCTTCTAGTCTTAAGTAACACTGTATCCATTTGGCCAGCTTCAATGACAAAGATAGATGGTAAGGGAGGTGTGAGGCTTAATGTGCCTTGCAGAACATTTTCATGGGCAAGTTCTGATATTCTTGAAATGAGTAAAATGGAAGTAAATTTCAATAAAATAAAAATAAGTCATATAAGCCAACCCAATGAAATTTATACAGCTGAAAAATGTAACAAAATAAAAATTAAAACTCCAGGGAGACTCAAGTATAAACAGTGCATCCAAATTTCCAGTATTTGAGAGATATTTAACACAACTAGAACATTTAAGTATAATTATCAAATGATTGTAGTAGGTACTGTGGATTCTCTCAGAAATTATCAAGGCATAAAACAGACTCACATGGCCAACAAATAATTTCCTTGGGCCATGTTCCCTGGATTGAAATGTAGGTTATAGCAGGTGCTTACTTCCATGAGGCAAATTCAGCTCACAACACCGCAGCCCCTCTGAAGTGAAGCTTCTCTTGGAGCTGAAGGACAAAGCACCGGTGCTTTGGTTTTGGAAAAGGGCTCATATATGCCTAATGCACCACCCAACCTCAGGCCCTTACTCATAATACTGAGGGGGAAATAAAGAGATGTAGAGTCCTGCTATGGGCCATTGAGATCTTTAAACTGTCCCCACAATGAACTGGATGCCTGCACTCCTCCTTTATTCTTTGTTTCCACTCTTCCCAGATTCACATATGTTCCAGAGAACTGTCTTTGGAATGATCCTCCTGTTCCTACTCATTCTGAACAGGTTGTTTTCATTTCATTGTCCTTTCTAGGCTCTGATGACTAATGGAGTTCTCACCTATCCACAGGAGGGAAAGTAACTCTCCAGAGACTGCTGCTTTCTAGCAGTCATTAGTGGTTGCTTATCTTACTGTTCCCAGAAGAGGCCTGGCTAAGTCCCTAAGACACTCATTTATGATGCAAACAGTGGTCATTCCTGGTTACCTATGAGGCTTTTAGGTTCCCTCCTTAGACTTTCTGTGGAGCCCAGTGTGAGGACAAGGTTGAGATCTGCCAGTGTACTGTGGCCTCAGCACAGTGATACCCAGATGGGGAAAGAGGAAAAAAATCACATGATTGAGCCTGGGAACAAACTTGATCATGTAAGATGGAGTCCATGAGATTCTGAGCTCTCTAATGTTAATTCTCCATGGAGAGAAATGTGATAGAAAGGTCTGAATGTTCCTCTTCCTGTTTGAATCCTAAAGAGAAGGATATTAATGATTTACTTGGTTTTAGGTGTGCCATGAAAAACAAAATGCTATTATTTCTTTTCTGAAAAGAAACTCTTGCATCCCATCTGATGAATGTCAAGGCATTTTCTCCAGAAAGAAGAATCTCCAGTGATATTTCTTTTACCATCTAAGATAAAAGCAAGCAAATTATCTTCTGTGTATTACTAAAGTCAATGTTATTATATTTATATTTTTAAATATATTTTTTTTAATTTTAGACTGACACAATATCTTTATTTTATTTTTGTGTGGTGCTGAGAATTGAACCCAATGTCTCATGCATGCTACGCAAGCTCACTACCACTTGAGCCACATCCCCAGCCCTATATTTAATTTTTGTACGTGTACATTGTGTATCACTTTAAAAATATTAAAAAATATAAAACATTTGGGGAAGATTCTGTCTTCTATAATGTTGTTTGTTAAAATACTTCCCCCCAAGAGGACATATTGAAGTGATGATCCCAAGGACCACAGATTGTACCTTATTTAAAAACAGAGTCATTGTTGATGTCATTAAGTAGACTGAGACTATCCTGAAGTAGGGTGATCTACTGATCCAATATAAGCACATCCCCTATAAGAGGATAGTGATCAGAAGAAAGGGAAACCCAGTTAGAATGTCATGTAAAGATAGAGGCACACACTATAGGGTCAAGGAACACCCTAAAGTGTCTACAACCAACCAGGTACCAGGAAGGGGAAAGGAGGGATTAACTTAGAATTGTCACAGAGAACAGGATTTCATTAATGGCTTTTGGATAACTATTTAAAAGAAGTAATAGGACAAAACATTACATGTACACCAAGTTTATAGTACATTGTCATTGTCATTTTATGAAATGAATAGACATTATACTCAATATCACATTATTACTAAAGTTGCATGGATTTTTTATCTTGACTTATAATTTAACTAAGTAAGATCATATTTCTACTTAGACTTCCAATGTTGATGATCATGATTGTGACATAAGGCTAAAACCATAAATTTCTGTTAAAATATATGTAAACATAGCACTACCTCTTTAATATTAAGATTAGAACCACTATATAAAAATACAACTTTATATAATCCCAAATTTTAACTGGTAACAATATGCAAAAGTATGAACTGAAGGAGATCATAATCTTATTAATAAAATGCTGCTTGATATTTTTGTTGATTTCTTAAACTCTGAGCAATATGACTGCTACTTTCAATGAGAACCCTTGAGTACATTAAAGAAGGGAACACTTTAGAAAACATAAACCCCAAAACAATCTCATGCACAATAAACCAAATTTTTTTTGTATTATTTATTTTTTTTTGGTTGTAGATGGACACAATATCTTTATTTATTTATTTTTTGTGGTACTGAGGATGAAACCCAGTACCTTACACATATAAGGAAGCACTCTACCACTAATTTATAGCCCCAGCCCCTAAACCAGAGTTTTGATTAAAGAAAAATTGATTAAGCCATTTTTGGAGACAATAGAAAGTATAGGTAAATGTCTGGGAGAGACTGGATTTCCTTTGAAAAGTACAAGAAGAACAGAAATCAAGCACAGAACAAACTTCATATTGATCTGACTTTCCTCTAGCTTTTGAATCATCTCCAAATTGCTGTCACATCTAGTCATTATTCATCATTTCCCTACTTCATTCTTGGTTCTCTTTCTTTCTTACCATTTCTTTGCTGTGGCCTCTACAGTTAATAGCAAGGTTTTTATAACAGAAAATCCAGGGAAAGCATTTGATGTCTGTCTTTAGAAGTTTACACTCACATCTCTTGTTTCTTAATTCTTTCTAATCCCTAACTTCACATGAATACTTAAGCTCATGGTTTTAATTTCCAACTCATTTGTAGGTTTTCTAATTTCACATCTTCATTTGCACTGTATTGCTGAATTATAGAGTGTAAAAATTTATCTTTCCAATCACTCACTTATTTGCTCTTATCTGCTTGATCTTTTGAGAAATCAAGAAGAAAGAGAGAAATCAGGCTTCATGAGCAGCCTGAGAAGTGAGTCACTCATGAACTCCCCCATGACTCAGCTATTGCACTTCTTTGCTCAGTAGTGTTTGAATATGAGACACCACTTTTCCTCAGGTTGTCTTCTAATATGAAATCATTCATGTGTCCTCTTCTTATTAAGGAGAACCCAATAGAAAACTAAAGACTGAGGTGGGTTCAGAGGTTGCTCTTACAAAGGAGACTTACTCAGCCATTGGGTAAAGAGAGGGCAGAGGCAAAGGCCCTGGTGGAGGCAGAAGCTTGTGTCAGGTCCACATGTCATATGCTCACAGATATGATGACCTTGATCCAGGCAGAAAGAATTTCTGTGGAAATGCTATAGAGGGGACTGTGGGACTGTCAGCTATGAACTTGCCTCCTTGTCTTTGATGAAGACTTATTGGACCTAGTATTCAGGGAATTTTATGCCCCAGAGAGCCTTAATCCATGCCATCTGCACTCCCCACTTTATCCCAGAAATAATGCCCAGACTTTGGGCCACACACTGACCCCAAATTTATTGTGTTAGTCAGAATTAAAGGAGACAATTTGCCTGAAGGGCCTGTTTTACTCCTCTGGGGCTTGAGGGTGTATAAGAGAGACCTTCAGTATATCTGTCTCAGCAGACCTCTGGGGTTTCTGCACCATGACATTCATCCTACTTTTCTTTCTTACCCTCCTCCTTTACTGTACAGTTCAGGACAGTCCTCAGCATTCATCTCCTCAACTCACACAAAATACCTTGAAACCATAACCAGTCTTTAGGTTTTTATTGGGTTATGCTTAATAAACTATTTTCCATTAATAAACTATTTGCCATTAATGTTCTCTTATTCTTTCCTTATTTCAGGATGTAATGAGTTTGTGTTTTCAGATCCCACTTCCAGCCAGTGCTTACACAGTTGCCCTCCATATCTGACTCCTAGCAGACTCAGCCAAACTCAACTGCACCCTGAGCAGTTAGCAGAGCACATTTTACATTTTAGGGTAACACTGGCAGCCAGGGAATGTACCTATGTATGTATTGCATGTCTACAGTGATGAAGCCAGAACAAGGAAGACAGAATCTCTGATTGTTTCCAAGACTCCAACTTGCTAGCTACCTGCTACTTAGGCATCTCCAAAAACGACTCTGAGGATGAAGATGTAAATTTTAAGATTGCTGAACCATATGGGAAAATCCCTGAGATCCAGATGAATGAGGAAGTGGATCAAAAACTGTTTTCTCTCCCTCATTACCAAGATTGTCATGAGGTTCATAAGTGTCTTGTTGACCTGAACCATCAACACTCCTGAATGTTTCTTTCTTTTTTTTTTTTTTTCAAGAGCAGAGCCATACCTAAGTGGATTTATGTCATGAACTTCTTGAGAAGTAGGGGGCCAGACTGGGATTGTACATAATGTATTTTCCATGATAATTATGAATATATGAAAAACCAGTTGTATATGAATAAAGTGTTGTTACTTGGGAAAGTAAAAATAGCCTCCTTTCCAGACTGGAAGAGTAGGGCTTGGGCTCTCATTCTTACCTTACTTATCCAAATTTATTTTAATGCTCATCCTTGGATGATAACTTCCTTAATTTATGAACTAATGATATGAAAATTTTAGAAAATAGATAGAGAGCACAAGGTAAAAATAAATAAATAAGGTGGAGTGGAGAGAGTGAGAGAATGAACAAGCATAGTGAGACTAAAAGCTCTTACATTTTTTGGCTCTGTCTGAAGTCATGGGGGAATATATGTCAGGTGCTCAGCACCTTTGATTTGTTGGAGCAACATGGAGGTAGCACTGACCACATGAAAGTGAAGATGGCAGTCAATATGCACCTCCATAACCCTAAAGGTAATAAAGATGGTGACTTAACAAAGGCTATCATAGATTGCTAGATTTTATATTCATAAACTCTTCTCTATTTATAAGAGTCAGACTAGGTGGCTCTCACTGGGGAATGTATACCCACCCAACCATCACAAGTGTGGAGTCACTGATCCATGTTTTCAGGCATATTTCTATGGAAATTCAGCTGAAAACTTTATTGATTATTTTACAATTTCATTGTTGAACATCTTTCAGATATTTGAATGGCTTTTTTGCAAACTAAAAAAAAGATTGAGAAAAAAGGCACTGATACTGTCTTGAAAACTCTGAGATTGAATGTGAGGAGTTTCTTGTGTTTTCAAATAAACCTATTGCAGCCAGAGAGGCCAACTGTGCAGGCAGACACTCTCTTGGCCTTTCCTCTTCTCTCATGTCCAGTGCATCACTTCCTGGGCTTTCCATCCTCAACTGATACTTGGCCACATGACCATGTGCAGCTCTGAGAGAAGCTCAGGACATTTTAAATTGACTTCATTATTTCTACATGAATATTTCCAAAGCTCGTTTTTCATCTCCTCTCTAAATTCCAATGAGAAATCCAGCGAAAAATGGAATGTAAATGCCACCTTCTTTGAAGGTATTATTTTCTTGGCTATATCTTTTGAAAAAGCACCACTGAATTTTTGGTTACACACAGATTGTCAGTTGGTTTAATATAACCCACAATTATAATGATGACCTTGGATAAGTCAAGAGATGGCTCCTGTCATACTATCTAATAATCTTTATCTAGGGTAAATTAACTCATTTTGATTTACAATGTTGTAAAATTATGAACACACACGGTTTCCTGATACAGGATATTTATAAATTAAAAAATATTTTAAAAACTCCAATGTCTGTCTTATTTCAGATAAAATAAATTAAATCAATGGGATGGAATTGAATAATATGATTATAAAACTGTTTAAAATATATAACCAGAATATAGATGCACCCCTGACTCTGTGAGATTCAGTTCATACTATTTATTTGGATTCATATAATTATGCAAATATTTTATCATTATTGTTACTTGGAAGAATCTTTAACATACTTCATTGCCCCTGTTAATCAGGCCGTGAAGAAACAGAAACACTGAAAAATAAAAAGTCAAATGTCAGACTCTGAAACCATATATATATATATATATATATATATATATATATATATATATATATATATATATATATATATATATATATATGAGTTTGGCATATATTAAAGATAAGTATAACATTTAGTGATGCTGTGAAATTACTCTTCAGAAGAATTTGCAGAACAGACAGCCCCATAATTTTGTGGATGGGGAGCTGAGTAGAGATTACTCAAGTGAGGCAAAGTCCCACTCCTCAGAGCACCTTGGGATTTTAAAAGACTACCCTCACTCAGCTTTTACTTTGGATAAGAAAGTCATCAAAATAGAACCTGAAGATTGAATATAGTTGTGATTTTCCTGCTGTTCTCTGGAAATGGCATCATATTTAAGGATAATGCTTCATAATAGAAATAAGCCTTATTAAATAAGCTTATTTCTATGATGAAAAAAGCCTTCATCATAGAAATAAGCCTTCATCATAGAAATAAGCCTTAGTTACTAAGGCTTAATTCTATGAATGTTGCCTCATTCAGTTCAAACATATTTTATAGCCAAAGCATAAGAACACTTGCAGCAGTGTGTGGATACTGAGAAGAAAAATCAACAGTAACAAAAGAGAAAAATCAAGGGAAAGTTGCAATTTATATCAGAAATATTGATCTGTTGACAATCCTTTATTTCATTTTATATAGAAAGGCTTACAAGTTAATATTGTAAGCATTCATTATTTTAGGATGTACAATGTATTTGTGTAATTTATAAAGTAAAATGTAGATGTTGAGACCTGTTTGGTCTAATAGATGTGGATGTCGTTTATTTTACTTGAAATTTTATTGTCTACTTTAAGTTTATTTAGTCTAAGTATTATTATCTGGGTTGAGAATCTTTGCAGTGATAAAAAGAAAGCTTAAGTAATACAGTTATTGAGCCTGCAATTACTATAGAAAAATTAAAAGCAAATTCTCAATTTAAGCCAAGGAAAATATTGTGAATGAATATTTTGTGTGTCAGAAAATGTATAGCATTTATTCAGTAATCTTTTTGCTTTTTTAATGAGTGCACATTTACACAATTGGTTAGAGAAAAATTAAAAAGATGAGCAATAGATTAGAAAATCTTTCTTACATTGTTGACACAGATTTGATTCCATAATTTCTATTTAAGATATAATAAGTATAGGAAGCTATTCCTTGGACACAGCTTGAAACAAGAGGTCTAAGGAGTAAAACCCTTGATTTAAATATTGGTATTTCAGAATGTGTTAAGTAGATTAAGATGTTGTACATCAACCCTAAATGTGATAAAGATGGTGACTTAACAAAGGCAATCATAGACTGTTAGATTTTATATTCAGAAACTCTTCTCCATGTATAGGAGTCAGACTAGGTGGCTCTCACTGGGGAATGTATTCTCACCAAACTATCACAGGTGTGGAGTCACTGATCCATGTTTTCAGGCATATTTCTATGGAAGTTCAGCTGACAAGCTTTATTAATTATTTCACAATTTCATTTTTGTACATTTTCAGATTTTTGAAAGTGTTTTTTTTTTTACAAAATTCATTTTAACTTGAAAGTATATTTTTAATTTCCCCTATTTAATTAGTAGACTTTGTTTTCATACACACCATTAAATGTTAATAATATATTGGCATGCAAGTAAGAATTTCACATTTGAATCCATAGTGGGTATTAAAAAAAGGAAAATACAACATTTGTCAATATCTATGTTTTCTGCTGATTGAGGAGAAGATATTTGACAGTTTACTTATTTCTTACAGGTTCATCAAAACCCAGATATTGCTGAGAAGTGTATATGGACATGCAGTATTTGTTTTTCTATTTTTAATTCTGCTTTCAATCATAACTGTGTAATTAATATAGTCATAATCTGTTATACTAAAATGTGTCAGCTAAATGTTAGATGAAATGTCTGCACCATAGACTCTGATCACTGTCACATTATATAATTGCTTTCTTCATTTTGATTTGTAGAAGAGCTTTATGGTTGAAAACACCAGTAAAAACTTACATACTGTTAAAGTTTTATATTCCTTTCTAAATGTTTTAAATGTGTCATAGTATTTTGTCCAATTAAGAAGCTTTCTATGGACCTTGCAAATTTGTGGTTAGCTTGAGGTTGATTATTATGGTTGTATTGTTCACTGTGTGTAGAACTAGTATGAATACAATTTAAAGAGAATGTTTATTTTTTTTAAATATTAGCAATAGCACTGGTTAGTATCACAGCAGTTTCATAAAACATTTATTGTACTCTAATCTATTTTGAGAAATTCTATGGGTTTTTAAAGACTGTGTCTTATAGTTCAAGTTTACAGATTATAATAAGCAACAGGTTTTAAAGATGCAATAATCTTTCAACTAGTATTTATCCATCTCTCATGGAATCTTTAAATCCATGAGTAAGGTTTCTTAATCATACTTTTCTGCTCTTTCAAGCTTTGTTTTGAGGAAGCACAAAAATTTTAGTGGAAAACACTTCTTTTTTTGTAAACACTAATTTATCCAACTTGCTGTACATTAAAAAATTGTTGTGACAAGATTATGTTAAATTTCTTATTTTGTCAAATTTGGAAAAACCTGGAGCCTCTGCACATTCCACAGAACCTCACATGAATATATTATGTTGTTGAAATTTAACTGCTTGAAGAAAAAAAATTAGCAAAATGGAACATATTTCAGAGTTCTTAGTAACACACACAACTCCAGATTATGGGAAACAGGGTTTCCTATGAAGTGTTATAGGCCCACAATATCAGTGAGTTCATGAAACCACTAGTGATCCCCTAGTCCTTAGCATATATGGACATCCCTTCCAATGTAAAAGAAAACTTATTTCGTCTGACAATTTTTATATCCAAAAAGAAATCACTACACGGCAATAGGTCCATTTTAGTCCTGGAAGTACATGTTCTTTAGTTGGAAGAACTGTTTTTACCCTTTCTCAAGGTGACAAAAGGAAACCAGCTTTCAGTGTTCCAGAGCAGATACTCTGCATGCTCTGTATGGCAGAAGCATTACTGTCAATCATCATTTGTCAAATACTGGTCTAGCAAGAGTGACTGACCAGGAAAAATAAAAATAATCATCATTTTCAGTAATTGGCAAACTTTAATAGGAAAATCACAACATAGCTCCCTAGAGTTCTGGAGCAATAAGGAACTAGACTCCATTAAAATGTGAATTCTACAGTGATACTGGATCCTGCAAGACACCAACCATCTGATCCAGTGATAATGAACCCACTATGAATCTAGGTGTGCTTTCTAGATACTCCCAAGAGAGACTATAGAAAAGTCCAATATCCCAGTTCTATCAGCAAAATAAGACAATTAAAATAAAATAAAATCTAAATGAATAGAGTTAAATCCTGCTAAAAAGTCAAAATAAATATGAAGTATTATGACAAGACAATTTTTATTCAGTAATGCAATCACTTTTTTGCTTCTTCTGTTTACTCAAACTATGTACTGCAAAAATTCCAAGCCACAGAAGGAAAACCCTGTCCTGTAGTTCATTTTTTTTGTCCAGAGATTGTGCATGACACTTTAATATGTCCCAAGTTCTCCACATATATCTTTGAAAATTTTAGTATAAATGCATAAAATGTTTAATTAACATCAGGAAATTATTTAAGAAGGCAATAACTGTGGAATGTAATTAGGAAAAAAAACATTTTAAACAATTGAAAAGATTGTGTTCTCATTTATTATTGACTCAAAGTGGAGATTATGAAACCTCTGCACTTGTCAAGGAGGGCTCTCATGGTTTATTACTCAGTTCTCACTTGCAGCATTCCCAAGGAGTACAAGTTGTGATTCTCAGAGGCTCTGTGAAAATTCTAAAGAAAACAAATGTGCTGGCATTTGTTTTAATCATGAGCAATTGAGCCCTCACCTAGTGATTGCACATTAAGAATAAAGTAGGATTATTGCAGGAATATGCTGCCCAGATCCTCTTTGAATAATGCACTTTTTATCCCTCTCCCTTGGAGCACACAATAGAAAACTCCAAGCAGTAGCCACTGAAAGTTTAGATAAAGTGTTGTGCTGAGGCTGAGTCTCAGACCTGGGGAAAGAGATTCAGAATCTTGGCAGGAGGAAGTAGATGCAATATGCAGTTGGAATCATAGATATGCTTTATTCAGAGGTAGCAGCAAGTTTAACTAATCCCAGCTCCAGCTTCATAACACAGCAATTTGGTTCCCCCCCACCAGCCATTTCCATAGGGCTTTTTTTATATGCAGCTTAGACAAAGAAGACATATGCCAACAGTTAACATTAATGGTTACATGCTCACAAGCAGATGTTTATGTCCTTGAGGGCATACACTGAATCATGGTGTTCATGACCTAGAAGATAAAGTGAAAACATAACCTTCTGGAAGCCTCAGAAAAGAGCCTAAATATAGCCATTTTGGGACTTCATTAGAGTTCACCTCTGTAGGATTTCTCAGCATAGAAGCCATGCATCTGAAGTCTTCCTTAATGATCCCTTAGTGAGGATGCAGAGCCATATATCCACAGGCTACAATACCAATATGACCTGCAACAAAAGGTAATCAAAAAACAAGTCCTATTACCTAGGATTCGTAAAAAAAAAAAAAAAAAAAAAAAAAAAAAAAACATTACAAGTATTATCTCATAATGAGATACCAATAAAAGTCTTTCCAATCCATGTCCAATTGCCCAGGGACATAATCTAGCTTCACAACAGGAATTTGGCAGCAGAAATCACAGGCACTTCAATGCATACTCAGCATAAAGAGGTGTTTGCTGCTCTGGGTTTAGAGTGTGCCAGTTCACAATGGTGTATGTGAGAACAGACCTACAGACCAAAGAACAATGCAATTACAGGTTTTAGTGCAGGTAATTCACATCCATCCAAGAGAATGCGTTCCAGGTTTGAGTCCCAGGAGAGAACTGTGGCTGTGAGAGGTGGCTTCCCTGGGCAGTGACACCATGTTTGTACAGCTTGGTCCTGAACTTCAACAGGCTCAGTGTTCACCAGCATTGGGGAACTTATACCTGACCAATGGCAAATAATAAAAGTGCCCTTTAAAATCTGAGTTTAATCTGCAGTACTCAGCCAAATTATATGTACCAAGAAGAGTCATTTGATAGTCACCCATGGTGTCACAATGAGATCACACTCTAATCCTTTTCCCCAAGGGGCTAACAGGGGAAAATTGGAGGCCTTTATTGTCCAGGGCCATGTCCAGTCCACAATTTGTCCCCAATTTAATCCAGTGGCAACAGGCAAAAAGCAGGCTTACCTCCTTGCCTCCCCAAAGCAGGCTAAAGTACAACATCTCTTGTAGTCACCAGGATCTGTATTGATGACAGTGTGCCATGTAGAAAAGCCTGCACAGGAACTGTTTCCCTCTTTGGCAATGCTCACTCAGCACTCTCAATTGCCCAGAGATTCTATACACACCCATTCATTGAAGGTGGATTGACTACATACTTCAGTCCTTTCTTAAACTGGCCATTGTTATATCTTTCTATGATGCCTGAAGCCTGCAGGTTGTATGGGATGTGCATCCTCCATTCACTCTGTGCCCATTGCTACACATCTAGGCCTGAAAAATGAGTACCTTGATCACATTCTATTGTAATGGCCTGGCCATACAAGACTTTCAAACTGTTAGGACACAAATTGTCATACACTGATTCACTTGATCACTGACAAAAACCTGTAGCTCTATCCACAGCTATCAAGGCAAATTGACCTTGTCTTACCTCAGTTGACTGCCAATGAAGTCAACCTGACATTATGTCAAAGGGACACATACATGCAGTATTTGACCATCCGTGGCTCCAATGTTAGGTGTTGTGGATATCCCTGAGTAGCAAACCACATGGGTTGGAAGTTCCTTACTAGTGAATCCCATTTGAAAGTCAAAGCCCATTATTTAGACACATTCTGCATAGTTTTCTCACCTCCAAGTTGTAAGCAGTGGTGCAATCAAGCCACCAGGTAGGTTGGAGGTACCCATACTAAATAGTGCACCCTACTCAAGGAATTTGCTTCATTATTCCCTGAGCCAGTCAGGGGGACATGTCCAGTAATATGCCCTTTAGTCACCTTTTCTGGTGGCTTAGCTCAGAGTTCTGGCCACAAATCTTGAGTCTAGTACATAGCACAACATTCACTACATATCAATATGTAAAATGCTTCAGCTCAGTTCACTGGCTATGTTGTTTTGTACATATACCAAAACAAACAAGCTGTCTCTGGTTCCAAAGCCACTGCCATCCACAAAGGAAGTTGTTCATGGCTGGAGTCATCGGTGTACTAAAAACTGGAAAGTATAGGTATTTTACCTGCAAGGTATAAGCTTGTTTCTCATTTACTTACATAATTAATAGGCCCTAACATGATCAAATATCTCTTGCCTTTGATGACTTCTAATATACTTGAGCTTTCTTGGCCCCTGCCATCTTCTAGCACATCTGGGCTCACTTTTGTCCCCTGTTAACTCTTAGGACATTTGAGGTAAAGTTTGTACAGAAGTAATAAATGTACTATATGGGATGTCTTGCCCCTTTCAACTTTTGGCACCCCTAAATCTCACAGTCATAACAACAATATGGCCAGAGGCTCTCTTGGTCTCTGGCCAAATTATTTTTCCAAGTCCACCAACTCCACATGACCAGTGGTACATGGTGAACTTTTCCCCCTGAGTTGGAGATGCTGATGGCTTCCCATAAGATCCATTGGCTGCTACTGGGTGGAATTGCAGATGCTAATCTTCTTCTTCCTCCTCCTTGGAATCCATCAGAACTATAGGAGATGCTGAGGAGCATTTTCAAGTTACAGAGATTCTTCTCCAGTGACAGTACTCTGGCTTCCAAGACTTTTTCCTTGTCTTCAAATCTCACATCTTGTCAGTCTCTCATACAGTTGCATAAGTTTTTGCATTCAGTGCTTTAAGAATCTTTTATCTACAGGGGCTTCATGAGCAGCTTCTCAGGCTGTTTAATCCATCTCATCTACACTGCCACTGATATTTTTGTTCTTGGCCACAGGCTGGTGTCTGTACTCTGCTCCTCAGGCTCAGCTGCTCAGTTCACATTGAGCTCTTCCAGGTCCATGTTCAACAAAGGGTAACCAGAAGTCTTCTCTATGATCACAGGGAACCCATCAACCATAGCACAATGGTAGACAAGGATCAATGCTAATAGAACCTTGGCACCAAGTGATACTTGGTGTCCATAGGACATTCCTGTCTGCTGGGATTGCTATATCTCTTACCTGTGGAATGTCCTTATGCCTCTTGCAATTGTCAAGGTGAGTTTGAAGCTCAAACCTGGGAAAAAAGTTCAGGATCCCAGAAGTTGAAAGAAAATGCAAGCTATGGTTGGTATAGTACACGTTTTATTCAGAGTTGGCAGCATCATTTAGCTAGCCCTCGTTTCTATCTTCAGTCTCTTCTAGTTCCATTAGTTCCCTGGTTCAGCATAATCACTACTTTATAACCACTCAATCCTATTAACATTCTTCCCTTGATTGTGACAACAAAATAGATTAAAAGACTGCCAAATGTTCCCTCCCAGGAGTCAAAAGCAGCATTGGTTGAGACCAATTAGTTAAGAGCTGTGCTCAGCTACATGAGACTGGCTTCTTTGAAACTTCAATCTGGTCATATGAGTTGGATTTTGTCTCTCTGAGCTTTGAGTCCCCATCTGTGGAACAAAACAATAACAGAGAATTCAAACAAAGATTTTGATAATTGAATAGTATTTTTAGTAACATGTGATTCAAAACAGTGCTAATATTATAAAAGTCCCAAGGAGTGTGCATGCTACCAAAGTAACCTGAGACTAGATGTTTGTTTTATGTTTAATCCATTTTTGTTCTTTTTATGTATTCATGACAATAGGGTATATTTTAACAGAATATATATATATATATATATATATATATATATATATATATATATGAAATATAACATTCTGATTAAAATCTTATTCTTGGAATTGTACATGATGTGGGGTTTCACTGGTGGTGTATTCATTCATACATTAACATAGGAAAGTTATTAAATACTTGTACAATACAAATGGAAATGGACTGAAGTCATTCATTCAAGTGAATAATATTGTTTCATAAAAGCTGTGAAAACATGCTACCACATGTATGAGCATGAAAACTCATGCTGGCTGTAAACAAACACAAAGGATCACACAGTACATAATTTCTTTGAGAAGAAATAAGTCCTGTAGAATTCATTTTGGACCCTTCCCAGAGGATGGATCTGGCCATTTAGCTGGGAAGCCCCCAAGAAAGATAGAGTATGGCTGAGAAAATATTATGTTTTCTTCCCCTTGTGTTGAGGTGATCACAGTTGCCAAGACCTCCCAGGACTCAAGCCCATCAAGGGCCAGTTACATAAATTTCTAAAGGGCTGTTTCAAGGAAAAAAATAACTTCTTTCTCAGGGATGGGAAAATGATCAATAAGGAGGGAAACATTAGCATGTATAGGATCCTCCTTGAATGATCCTATTTAATTCTTGTGGAGAATTAAAAGAAACAGACTGTATGCTGGAGTCTCAGGGGGCTGAATTCTGGAGCTTCTGCCCCATGCCTTGCCTCTCTTTTTATCCTCCTCCTCAGTCTTTGCATAGATGGGGCCTGATTTGTCCAAGGTGGAAGTCTCAATGAAGGGACCATACTGTGCTACATTGCTATCTTTGTTTTCTCTGTGTCTCCCCTCTGGGGTTTGAGGCCAGGCAGGGCTGTCAATGAACAAGACCTTATGACAGAATGCCACAATCACTTGCACTGAAATAGCAACATATTGTCTATCAGGGCACAGCTTGTTAGCAGTAGTACCTGATACATTTTTCCAAAATTCTTATTAGTCAGGAACAAACTGGCATTCAAAGTTCTTAAAAAGATTCCTTGATATTTGTTTGTTAGTGGTCTCCCTATCTCTTGGTTCTAGTTTGGAGATGATGCTACTTATTATCATTTACAATTGTTGAATTAGAAATGACATTAATTTTTCATTAGCTTCCTCTCTTCTCTACTACAATGAGAAGAGTGGATCATTGAACTATGGGAAGACATAGGCTGACAACATGGTTGATAATATTGGGTGTTTGAGGAGGTCTTAGTTAATGGTGTCTTTTAATCTTGGATCACTAATACAACTCAATAAATAATTATGGTTAGAATTACTTATTTAATACACACAAAGAATTCTAAAGCTTTGTTTAAACTTTGGGTTTTGGTTTATTATAGGAAATACATATATTGATTTATTTGAGGGGCACTGGGGATTAAACATAGAGGTTCTTTTTCATTCAGCCACATTCCCAGCACTTTTTATATTTTATTTAGAGATAGGGTCACTTTAAGTTGCTTTGGGCCTTAGTAATTTGCTGAGTTTGCCTTTGAGCTCATGATTCTCCTACCTCAGCCTCCTGAGTAGCTGGGGTTACAGTTGCATATATTGATTTTAAAAGACATTAAAAAACAAAGATACCTGCCTCCTGATTTTTGCCTTTATTTTGTTCTAGCTTCTGCATGTGAGACAAAACCTGAAGGTCTGGGTCTGCTTATTTAATTTAGCATGATGTACTCTGTTTCCATTAATTGACCAGCAAATTCCATAGTTTCATTCTTCTTTATGACTAAGAAAAACTCCATCCTGTGAATATACCCCTCTTTTTGCTTTATCCATTTTTCTGTTGAAAGGCAATTGAACTGTTTTCATAAATTTGTTACTGTGAATTGTGCTGCTATGAACACAGGTGTGGCTGAGAGGAATCTTATGAAAATAGAAGATAATTCTGTGCAATAGGGGAAGAGGCTTAAAGGAATGAGAAAAGTGACTGAAAAAGGGAGGAACAGTGGAATGAAATTGACCAAACTATCATATGTACACATATGAATATACATTAGTGAATTTCACCTTTATTTATATCTATAATGCAGTAATTTAAAGAGAACTATAAATGGAAGAAAGATTGATAGATGAAAGAGAATGAGGACAGAAGTAAGGAAAAGGGGAACTCCTGGGGATTGAATTGGAACAAATTATATCCCATACTTATAATCATGTGAAAATGAACCCCCATATTTTTGTTTCACTATAATGCAGTATTGACAATTTTAAAATAACAAGAAAGCTAAAAATATTTACTTAATTTATGACTTATTTCTATAAAGGTACTCATCAAATGTAATGCCTAGAATAGGTTAAATTTCCTTCAGGTACTAAATCTTTTCCACAACCATCCAAAATCACATAATCAAGAGTTATGCCAAACATCTACATTTACCCTTCATATTGTTCCCTCCATGCCATTCCTAACTCTGGGTCAGTCATTCCCAAGCACAATACTTTAGTCTGCCACACGACCAGTACGCTAGCTTCATACTAGAGGTTCTAAGCATAGAAGTTAACTAGTGAGATCAAAATAAACACACATAAACTCAATTTACCTTTTTCTTTGACCAGGTCAGAGATGCCCCCCCCCCCCGCTCCTGCCTCGAGCCACCTGGTGGGGTAGCTAGGTTTACACAAGAGACTAGCAGGAGAGAGAGTCAGGGCATGCCAGAGAGTGGCCTTTTATTGGGGAACAAGAAATTCATAGGAAAATTCCATCCAATGAAGATCAAGGGGGACAGCATTCCAAGGTCAGGGTCAGTGCTTGGACTCAGGGTCAATGGTCAGTCACACCCCCACATGGATGGGCTCTTGCACCTAAAAAGGGTGGGGATTTGTTCTGACACAGCTTGGCCAGAACACCTCACACCCAGTCAGGGAGGTGCCCAATCACGTGTGAGATCGGCTTCCCACATATTCCTCCCTTTCTTTTTTTAAAAATCGGGTATTGTTTCACTCTCTTGAGTTTCTGCATTTTTGTTCCGAAGACTCACCATCCTATAATTACAACACAAAGGAGAATTAACAGCAAAATCAGACTGAGTGTTTAAGAATATTTCCAGGGTTAAATCCATTTAACTTCTTTAATATTTGGTTATCCAAAGAAGAAGCATCTGAAAAATCAGCTGTATTATTTTGAATGTCTTGGATATGGTGATGAAGTTCCAAAAGATCCAAGCTATTATTATTATTTTGCCAAATATCTAACAAATTGTTTTTAACCTTCTCCCAATCCCAGAAAGAAGCATTGTACTTGGCTGCTGTAATACACACATATTTATAATTTGTGTGGCATTTAAGCCTTTCCTTAAACTTTAAAGCTGAAAGTTCATTACCTATGTCTATAATAGTCGCCTCTAAGGCCTTTAACTTAGTCTCAATCCTTTAATCAATGTTTACTTGATTACACAGACCACTGGAAGTATTTTGAGATACTTTATTAAGAAATTTTGCATGTTGAATATTTTGAGACAATGTCAGAGAGGCAGAAACACTGGATGCAATAAAAGAAACTAATGCCAACAATTATAATTCCAATAGCATGTTTAGGTCTTGCTAGCTGGACATGAATTTGTTGCAAGACATGTAAACCAGCATCAGCATAACATGGCTCTAAAATATTAGCAGGTAATAAAACAAAAGAAGGCTGATGAAGTATCAGCACTCCTTTTCCTCCATTATACCTAGTAATACAATTGGTTAGGTTACATTTGTTACATGTAACAACATATCTGTCATCTATCCATTTAACTTTTACATTTCCAATAATTAAAACATAAAGAGATTGGACACAGGCTCGTAAGCCATAGCAAGATCCCTCCTAACAGTTCTTGCCAACAAATTTTGGTAAAGGCTTGTCTGTAAAATGTAAGAATTCTGAGGCAGCAATTAAGCACCAAACATCTTTTTGAATACCACCCTCACTCTCAATCAAAATATTACTAACAAATCCTGCAGGTGTCATAACAGAATTTTTTTGTAATTGTCTCTTATCAATTTTTGGAGACCAGTCTAAAATGTACCCATGATCTTTAGACACCTTATGTTGTACAGAAAGAGTATTTACACAATCTATCCATCTAGGAAAGGTGCCAATCTCAACTGTAGAACTATTTGGACAGTGGGGTATTTGTGGAGGTTTTGCAGAAATGACTGGTTTGTTATGGGAATGTCCCATCTTAATTACTGATCTAGTATAAGGTTTTAAGTCTCCATAAATAGAATAATTAGTCAGTCTAAGTCTACAAATCACTGTCTTTTCCTCAAATGATACTTTAAGACAGCCATCATGTTTATCATGGGACCAACACAAAGGTAATTGGGCACTGTAGCCAGAATAATTAAATCTAGTCACATGATTGGGAGTAATATGAGTATTTGTAAATCCTCCCATCATGAATGAGTCATTAGTAAACACTGAAATAGATTCTCCAGTCCACACAGCTGGATGTACCAGGGGTGGATCTGGGAAATATGTCCAGTAAGTGTCTGTTTTGTTCCCCTTTTCCTGACAGCCCAGCAGGGCAATTACTGTGGCTACCATCAACACTGGGGTCTTGTTTGTCCCTAGGAGTCGAATTATTTGGGAAGCCTGTGTTGTTAGCTTCTTCACATCTTCTCATGAAATCAGCTTTTCAGCTGGGTCAGTCTGCTTTCTCTTTGTCCTTTTTCTCTTCATTTTGAATGGGGGCTTCTCCAGGCCGATCTTCAGTCGCTTGAATCTCGGTTCTATCTCTTCAATGTCTGATTGCACATTCAGGCACGCAGATAGGATGAAAAGCACCTTCTGGAAAAATATAAGCCTGACCTCTGCCCCACATAATCACAGGGTCTGGGCCTTTCCATTGACCATTCTGTAAATCTTTCCACAAAACTCTGCCTAAAGGGCCTGTTACTGTAGGAGACATTTGTATCTCAGCCGAAATGTGACCTTCTACATCACAGTTTAAAAAAAATTTAAAATGAACAAAGCATGATTGAGGCATTTGGGGAAGTCATAAACCTATTCTTCCCCTTTAGTTTTTGTAATTGAAGCTTAGTAGATAAATGAGCTCATTCCACAATGGCTTGACCTTGGGGGTTATACGAAATTCCTGTTTTATGATTAATTTGAAACTCTTGGCAAAATTGTTGAAAAGAAGAGCTTACATAAGCTGGTGCATTTTCTGTTTTAATCTGTATAGGGCACCCTAACACAGCAAAGGCTGCTAGGCAATGAGAAATTACATGTTGAGTATTTTCTTTTGTACGTGCTGTGGCAAAAATAAATCTAGAATATGTATCAACTATTACATGTACATAACATTGCTTACCAAATTGAGGAATATGAGTTACGTCCATTTGCCATATTTGATTTGGTTTTAATCCATGGAGATTTACCTCTGATGGTGGAGATGGAGTGTGAATAGCACACTTAGGGCATTGACTTACAATTTGACGATCTTGTTATCTGGTAATATTAAATTTTTTACGTAAGCTAGAAGCATTGTATGATGCAAGGAATGGGAAGCTTGTGTACAATCATATGGAGACATCTGTTGACAAACAGCTACTAATTTATCAATCTTGTAATTACCTGAAGCTAAAGGTCCTGGAAGATTAGTGTGAGCCTGTATGTGTCCTATGAAACATGGGTATTTTCGCATTTGCACTGCCTTTTGTAAATTATGAAATAATTCCAAAAACTTTTGTGATGAAGTATACCCAATAACTGAAGTTTCAAGATTTTTGGTAACTCCAACTGCATATAAGCTGTCAGAATAAATATTAATAAGCTCATTTGCAAAGTAATTTAAGGCACAAATCAGAGCCTGAAGCTCTGCTCACTGGGCAGACGTATATGAAGTGTGCATTACCTCTGTGTGAACGCGACTATAAAAACCTGCTTTACCTGAGCTTGAACCATCAGTGAACACCAATAGAGCTTTATCTATAGGGTGTGCACGCACAATCTTTGGAAAAATAAGTGATGTTAATGATGCAAATTAAATAATTTTATCACGAGGGTAATGACTATCTATCTGGCCAGGAAAATCAGCAAAAGCTATCTGCCATAAGCTAGAAGTTTGAAAAAAGCCAATTATTCTGTTGAACAGCAAATGGAATAATTATGATATCAGGCTCAGATCCAATTAATTGTAAAATCCTTGTTTTACATTTAATGACCAATTGAGCAATAGAGTCATGAAAAGGAATGAGTGTTTTTTGAGGGTAGTGGGCTAAATAAATCCACTGAATAACTCCCAATCTTTGCCATATGGCTCCTGTTGGGGTAATGTTCAGTTGGAAATATTAATATCTGAAATAAAGGACTTAAATCAGAAATAGTTAGTTTTAAGGATGGCCTCAGCCAATTAATATCTCCTAAAAGTTTTTGAAAACCATTAAGGGTTTGTACAGAAACTGTCTGTTCTGCTCCGGTAAAATAAAAATGGCGGCCCCCATGGTCCGGGTGATGACCTCAGTTTGCGTGACCATTATCTGCTTCCTCATTCTCGGCCTGGGGGAGGGCCGACCAGAAGTTTGTGTCCCTGCCAGGCGGAAATGATGACAAGAAGGCGGGCTGATGGGTGCCATCTTGATCCGCCACATGGAGTTGAGTCCTGCAATATCTATTATCAACAGCAGATGGAGCCCTGAACTTAAAATTCCTGCTCAAAATGGCCTTCCCTACTGGAGAGATAACATTTCCCATGGGGTTTTTGCACCCAATCCTGAGGTTGTAAACTCTGTTTTAAGGCTGCGGCTAATCTTACTGTTTGCAAATGGGTAGAATCAATCGAGAACACAAGCAGATAAACTCAGAAACTGTTCCTTTTTTACAATGGGTTCTGAGAACATCCTGACAATATTTATTCTCATTTTCAAATGCCAATTGCTTAACAATAAATTCACAAGCTCCTGGGTCTCCTATAGACCAGTTGGCTATCTGATATATCCGCACTACAAAATCAGAATAGGGTTCACTGGCTCCTTGTTTGACTCTGGTAAGAACTAAATTGGACTGGTCCTTGGAAATTATTTGTTTCCAGGCATGTTTAGCACAGTCAGTTATCTGATCATACACTGCAAATTCATAATTTAACTGTCTTTCCAAATCAGCAAATTCACCTGTTCCTAAAAACATTTCTACTGGGGTCTGCAAATTTTGTCTTCTTTTCTTTTCTGCTTGTTCAGCACAAAAATCAGCCCAGTAAGACCACCAAAGCCAGAAGTCTCTGCCACTCAAACAAGACCTGGCTAATGAAACCCAATCATTCAGTGGGAGTGGTTGAATTCAGATCATAAATCTCACAAGCACTCTTTAATTCCTTAATGGTCTTAAAGGGAATTATAGCATGAATGTGAACCCATTGGTCCTGGTCATTAAACTTTTCAAAAACTGGGAAAAGCTGAAAACTGCTATATCTTCCCCCTCTTCCTGCACTTTCTTAATGCCTCGCTGGAATGGGGTAAGAAAAGTCATTGTTAATTCAGAGTACCTGTTAAATTTTAGCAGATAATAACCAAATTCTAATAGCCTGGGCAGGTGGTGTTCAACGCAATCGGTTAAAATTTCCCCATAAGTCCTGAATTTCAATGTCTGATTCCTTTTCCTCAGACTGCAACTCGTGGGAAGAATCTCTGCCATTGCCATTTTTAAATTGGGCTCCTAAGCCAAGTGGTGGAGAAGGGCTTTGTACCTCTCTAGGAATTTCTTCTGAATTTTCCTCCCTGGGAGGATTCTCTATCTCTTCAGGAGGACTCTCTATGACTGTGGATGTTTCCTCTCTATGAGCATCATCTCTGTGATCTTCCTCCAGGCTACATCAATCTTGTTCCTGCAAGCTCAAGGTCACATTCTGTACCTTAGGCTTAGCCCCAAGAGCTTTCATTTTCAAAGGGCTCAAGGGAATGGAAATTAACTTAGCCTCAGGCAGATTTTCCATTTGAATAGACCTAATGGTTCTTTTAATACCCTTCAATAGATATTCAGGGGGCCACAAGTTATGATCCAGGTAATCAAAATGACAAATTTCTAAAGCTGTCCAAGTTTTTTGAATATTTTCAATGCCTCCAGGTAATTCATTGTAAATTTGGCGAATCTTGGTCACAAAATCAAGGGCAAAATTCACCTACAACCTTTAAGAATTTTAATAACTGAGTCTTTTTTTTATCTGTTTTCCTTTCTGATTAATTATAGTTTCTAAAAAAGTCAAATACATGTCCTTCTCAGTAGAAGTTGAATTTCGCATTTTAAATAATTTTAAGGTCTCGTCCCTTCAGTACCTCCAGGTACTTTTGTGACCCAAAATTGTCACCATTTCCTTTATTTTTATAGTGAGCTCCAACTCAATCTAGTTAATCTTAAATGCCCCTTAGTAGGTGCCAAATCTGCTGTGCGACCAGCACTCTGGCTTCATACTAGAGGTTCTAAGCATAGAAGTTAACTAGTGAGATCAAAATAAACACACATAAACTCAATTTACCTTTTTCTTTGACCAGGTCAGAGATGCCCCCCCCCCCTGGCTCTTGCCTCAAGCCACCTGGTGGGGTAGCGAGGTTTACACAAGAGACTAGCAAGAGAGAGTCAGGGCATGCCAGAGAGTGGCCTTTTATTGGGGAACAAGAAATTCATGGGAAAATTCCATCCAATGAAGGTTGAGGGGGACAGCATTCCAAGGTCAGGGTCAGTGCTTGGTCTCAGGGTCAATGGTCAGTCACACCCCCACATGGATGGGCTCTCACACCTAAAAAGGGTGGGGATTAGTTCTGACACAGCTTGGCTGGAACACCTCACATCCAGTCAGGGAGGTGCCCAATCACTTGTAGGAATGGCTTCCCACACTCTAAGTTTTAGGACATCTGTATCCACAGTTTTGCCCTCAAGGGCACCACTTCCTATCATTCTTTCGTGATAGGTGTATGAGAAGCAGTTAAGGGCATTAGGGGGTTTCCTCCCCAGTGAGGGTTTGTGTCAACTATTTGAGACAAAAAGCCCTCACCTCATGTGGTTATATCTAATATGATCTCTTCAAGATTAATGGAAATATATCATAAGGATGGATGAAGGAATAATGCTCGAGGAATGTCAACAGCATTTGCTGAGAATAGAATAAAATTAAATTTGCTTTCTCATCACATTAACTAGGAGAACCTACAACTGGCTTCAGTGTACAGTGGGTAGAGGAGGAGTAACTGGAGATGAAACTGAATGACATGAAGAAGAGATGTGGACAGATAGTTAATATGACAAACCACAAGAATGCACACTTGACTGTAAAGGTCATTTGGAGATATCAAAATGTGCCTATCAGGTATCAATGAGAGAATTCAAGATTCATTGTAGAATGTATTGAAGGGGAAACTGAGGAAATACCTGGGGCAGCATGACTAATTTGTCAGCAAACATGATTCATTATGGGAGAACAGTGATGTTTTATGCTATGTTTGTAATATGGAGAAGGAAAAGAAATCAACAAAAAGGTGTTATGGGAAAACTTGAAGTCAGGAGTGTCTGTTGGGAGTATAAGGGCTCATCTAAGATAAATTCTTATGTGTTTGGGGGAATTTGGATGGATTCTTATCACCTGTTAGAATATTGGACAATGAAATCTTAATTTTCTCATTAAATATTTGTCATTTTTTTGGTTATTTGTGAATAGGAAAATTATTTGAGGCAGTTGTGACAATATATACTTTATAATTATATTTGCCTATGAGTTTTATGAAGTTTTAAACTAAGAATGTAGTTGTGTAAGATCAACAATCTGAAATTACATAAAGATATCATTAGCAGATTGATTGACCACTGAGTTTAATTTTAACCAATGTGTTCAATATTGACCCTGTTGTGTGTGGGGGGATATGTCTCATCCCAAGGCACTGGTCTCAATTATGCCTCATGTTGCCATTAGAACGACTTTCTGATGAAACAGGGGTCCTTTTCCTGATTTCTCTGAGGCTTTAGAGAGCCTATATAGTAAGTTCCTTGGGTCACCATGAGTCACCATGGACATAGATATGAGGCATTAACAAAAATGTTGCAGGAAAGCAACTGGTTACTCCAGGTTATAGAACCACTTGATTAGTTATAATTTTTATAAAACAATCATGGGACTGAATGCCCCCTATTATTTCTTCCCAATTGCCTGAGCCTGGCTCCCTTAACCTCTTTTTTTCTCCTTAAAGTCACTTCCTGTCACACCCTGATGGTGATGGATATGGATGTAGAAAGAAACTGAAACAGGAAGAAAACAACATTTGTTCCACAAAAACCCTACCCCCAGGTAATTACAAGAGTCAGGTGTTACAATACAATCCCTGAGATGGAACTATAGGATGCAGAACTCTGAGGGAATTTACTGTGGCTGAAGTCCATTATATCTTATATCTGTGTCTCCATAATCAGGTGGCTGATGCTTGGTTCAGAGAAAGTGGTCATAATGAGACTCTCATGACTGCCATGTTCCCTTGGTCCATAGGCTCTGGGTCATTCATAGCCTAACTTCATAATTATCTGTCATTGTGTGCCCATATAAGGACTTGCATGAGGTCAGTTGTATCATTCATTTCTAGTGTCTGAAACCCTGGTGACAAGATCTGTGATAGAAGCAACAATGTGAGTTATTATACTACTGAAGGGAAGCACCATCCTTCAGTGAGAAGAGACAGAATTCATGATGGTTGATAGTTATTTGCTCCCAGAGTTCTGAGGCTAATCCTGGCATTTGAGATCTAGAAACAGGGCATTCCTGAGAGTCTGGAGGCATTGTGTGATTGTTACTGCTTCTAAGGGGCAGACAGCAAGGTTCTTACATGTGGATACAGATCACCAATTTATACTGTGCAGCTCACATCTTTCTTGTCACTGAGGGTGACTACTGCCTTTTAGCCTGGGGATCTTTGTGGCTTCTAAGATTTGTTGACAAGTGTCCAGTGTATCTCATTTCAGTGCTTGAGAAAAAAAAAACATTAATCCTGATCATCTCTACAGTGGCAGACATGGTTGCTGGAGAGAAACTTTCTAGGGAAAGTGTCCTTAAGCAAGGAGGGGGTTTGTTTTGTGCACAGCAGCTGAGATGATGATGATAATTAAAGAGACTGGGATCTTGGTCAATGAGTGGTCACCTGCAGTCATCAGAATCCAGAATTGTAAGTTCCTGCTCATTGTCATTCTTGTGTGTGTTGAACCCAGAATAAATTTTCAATGAATGAATTGGCCACTGTAAAATTTCTCATGATACTGCATCACAGAATTCAGGGTTTAGCCATGATGAAGAAACTACAGTCTGTGAAGGAGGAACATGGACAGTGAAGAGTTGCCCCTCTTTCTAAGGAGGGTGAGGGGGAAAAGACATTAAGGAAGCAAGATCACTCTACAGCACCCCTTGATGTGCACTTAAACCTGAGTGTCCTGTTCTTAAGGGAAAACGTGTGCAGTCAGCTTAACTAATTAGAAATCAGTAACTGATTCCTGTGTGATCCTGGTGATTAGGGAATTATGGGGAGATCCATCTACTAAGCCTCAGTCCAGAGAGGCGAGGACAGGTTCCATCTATTCCTAATCAGAAAAGAACTCTGAATTCAGGGAATGAGATGCTATTCAGAGGGATGGAATAGTTTATATTGGAGGTGTTACAGTCCTCTTCAGTGCACAAAAAGGTCCAAAAAAACATTATGTGGCTTTGATTCAGCTGTGGGTCCTCAGGAATGAGACATTTTAGGAATCTTAACCATGGCCTGGATGCCTCACCCTCCTCATAATCTGCAGGAGATGGACTGTGAAAAGTAAAATGATGATTTGGGACACCTGGGCTACTTTTACCCTTTTTAAATTTCGAAAAAGAGAATAGAGAATTAATTTATGCCTCTGCCTCTTATATTCTGGGGTCCTGGTAATATCTGGGCTGATTCAGAAACCTCAGTTTCAGGATTTGTGGTACAGAAAGTCACTTTCTTCTGCACTGGAAATAGCAATCACATTGGAAGGTATCCTATGGGCTGTTACCAATAGATTTCTGGTGGTGTACCCGAAACACTGATGAATGGGAATTCTTGACTCTGAGTGTTTCTGGTCACTTCTCAGGTTTCACTTCTGGAAATATAGAATCCCTGAGTATCTCAGGCCTTCAGCCTGAGGGTGATGCGTATTTTTCCTGTTCAATGGGGGACAAAGACCTTAGTGATTATATGGTATATCAGACCCATGGGGATGCTGAGACATAAACCTGCTTTCATCCTCCCATAATGTGGATCCCCCCATGACTACGTGCTTGTGACAATCAACATGGGTTACTATGGCAAATTTAACATTGTCCACGTCTGAATATCTGACTCTCAGACAACATACCAGCTTTAAATATTTTGCAAGAGCTGTGTTTTAGACATTTTTTGTTGTTGCAACCAAAAGACCTAACAAGAATAACTTTAAGTGGTAAATGTTTATTTGGCACGCACATTTTCCTAGGTCCATAGACAGCTGACTCAATTCCTTTGGGCTTAAAATGATGCAGAAGCGCAATAAATCAGGGAAAAATAATGTGGATGAGGGAAGCAACTTAACATATCACACCAGGGAGAAGACAGAAGAGAAAAAGAGAGAAGAGAGGAGAGAGGAGAGAGGAGAGAGGAGAGAGGGAGAGAGGGAGAGAGAGAGAGAGAGAGAGAGAGAGAGAGAGAGAGAGAGAGAGAGAGAGAGAGATATGCTGATTCTTCTTTAAATGGACAAAATATCTTCTCCATAGACATGTCCCAGGGACCCACCTTCTCCATCCACAATGCACCTGCCCACAGTTACAATCTAATTAATACCTATAAGGGGATTAATGCAGTGATTATATTAATGCTCTCACAACCCAACTATTTCACATTTAAACTTTCTTGCATTGTGTTACACATGAGATTTGGAGGGACATTTAATCAAAACCATAATAAGTTGGAACCTTGTGTTTCAGTTTGACAAACTTGTTAAGATATAATTTGCATACCATCAATGACATCCAATGTATTACATAATAGGATGTGTTTATTTTGTATTTTCAAGGTTGTGCAACCCAACTTAATCCAAGTTTAGATTACTTTCATCTTACAACAAAGAGACAATTTTAATCTAAAAACTAGTAATACTATGACTTTCATTTATAACACCATTTTATATGTAATTCAATAGATCAATACATTAAGTGATTATTAGTTTATTGTTTTCAACATACTAACACACAAGAATGCAATTGTGTGATATCAGTTCTGTGTTCCTTCTTACTACTGATTAAAACTCCATTATATGAGTAAACTACTTTGCTTATCCATCTATTAGTCATTGGAGAATTGAGTATTTAAAATCTTTTGGCATATGAGTAATTCTGCTACATTCTGTGGTATGCACACTTCACATTCTTCCGTGGATGTGTTTTCTTTTCTTTTAGGTATTAAATAGAAATTTGGGGGCTATATGTTAACTGTCTTGGAGGAAATTCCTACTTGTTTTCATAATGGCTGTGCTAATTTTTCTTGCAATGAGGAATGTGTGAGTGTCCTTATTTCCACACATTCTAGCCCAAACTTATTATTACCTGTCTTTTTAATAGTGCCACCATAAATGGAAGTTATTTGATATCTCATTATGGGTATCTTTGTAATGACTAATGGCACTAAAAATTCTTTTAGGAGCTTTATTATTTCTAAACACATTATGAAAAGTCAAAAATCTGAGGCTTTTCCATGAATCATTGACTTCATGACATGTTAGACTAAGCCATTGGTGACAACACTAACTCCACCAGCTGGGATCTAGACAGCAGAAATTCTTTGACAAAAATTAACCTGCTCTCAGGAGCAATTAGAACACAATGAGGCAGTCCGCCCATGGCAGGATCAGAAGACATGGACACCTTGTGTATCTGTCAGTGGCTGACACTGAAGCCTTACAGTGTACGCAGGCTTCCAGACATTCTCTAGAGCCTCTTCCTTAATATGTCACTTGCTCAATGAATAAAGATACAAAGACCACACAAACTGTGCCTCTTGATGTCTAGCACCTGTAGCTTCACTGTGCAGAAAGTCATAGATGGATACTTATGGATAATTGATTTCATCTCTTTTCATAAACACACACACACACACGGTTCCATCTTGTTATCCACACAGCCCCACAGAATCTGGATATGTACCTGATGAAGACTGCATAAGTAAATTTTATGAATAAATAAAAATTTTGCAAAGGGAGTAAAATACAACTTCAATTGTTTGCAATGGGCTTAGGATGGAATTCAATACTAGGAAGCAGACACAACATGTTGGCCTAATTAGAATGATATATTCTATGCTATAATCATATAAAAATGGAATCTACTGTAATGTATAACCAAAAATCAATAATAAAAATTAAATTAAGAAGAGAAATTACCTAAAAAATAGAAAATTATAACTTTTAATTTAAAAAGTGAGATTTAGAATGATACCTAAAGAAGCTATTATCTCTCTGTACATTTGAAAACACAAATAATTTCAGCAATGATATGGCCATGTAATCATCTCATTGTGCTCAGGATGTCCACATTGGACCACAGAGCAGAGAGGATCCTGAAGAAGAGTACTGTATCTATGTCAGTTGATGAAACAGAAATCAGAAGTTAGGAAGCATGAGGCTTCTGTTAAATACATATAATCATTTGACAAACTTATGTGGCACCCCACGGTGTCCTCAAAGAAACTGTAAGCCCATATGCAAAGAGTAAATCTACACAAGGTCTGACAATAGGAGAACTAGGAGCTGTAGGGTGAACAATTTTCATAATTCAAACAAGGATGAGATATATTCAGTCTGTAAGCAGTCACCACATAACTCAAATTAGGGCCACTCAATAGACCAATCAGAGCATTTATAAAGAAATATTGAACTATTATAATTTGGAGAAAAGCTAAAATATTCTATTGTATTAAAATTGTACAAAGATTTCAAGTGACCCAGTGATGGAGCCAAATGAAAATGTGATCCAAGGTACACAGGGCAACATTCCCCCACTCATAAGCCTAGACTGTGGATGGACCCCTAGCAGCCACCATCATTAGCAGAACATGGAGGCCTGGAATAAATCTCCAACTTTCTAGGAAATGATCTAGAATATGCTATTGCCATATATCAGAGGTGCCTGAAAATTTAGCTTCTTGTACATAGAGACTGAACCCAAATGTCCCTTGTACTGCATAACCTCCCCTCCCAAAGGTTCACTATTGCTCCCTGTGAATTCCTTCAAACACAAATTAACATATTCTAAATAAATACTAGTGCTTTGGTTTAGGGAATCATCCCTCTAAGTCCCATTTCAAGGCTCCATCTTCAGTCCATGATGCTAGTGGGAGGCGGTGGGACTTTTATGAGGCAGAGACTGGTGGAGATTCTTCATCATTGATGGCATAACCATGAAGGGGATACTGGAATCCTGGCCCCCTCCTCTTTTTCTCTTTTTGCATTTGGCAACTAGATTAATACTTCTTCTCTTATATACATACTTGCTACAATGTGCTACCTAGCTGTAAGCTCAAAAATAATTGCTCTGCTAGGTCATGGGAAACTGCTCCAAAAATATGAGTTGATTTTTTCAAGTATTTTGATATAGTTATAGAGCTAACTCAAAGACCCAGCCAAAGGAACTGTTTAATGGGAATCCCAACTTAAGACCCTGTATGAAAACAATTGTCAAACCATCTAAGTGATACCAAAGGTAAACTTTAAGAATCAGAGAGACCATTTTTGAATGGGAAATAGATATCCAGAAGTCATACTAAATAAAATAATGGGGATATTTACACTCTTATCTTGATTCTATAAGATTAGGACTAGGGAGATAAGTTAAATTATAACAGGTAAGAGAAGGTAGGAAACAGCATTTCATAGGACACACATTTACTATACCTGATTAACTGAAGACACATACAACATTGTCCCTGATACTTTTCTGAGATAAATTGTTTTGAATTTTTGAGCCATCTGCATCAATTTGAGAGTGGAATTACCTTTTTTTTCCTCAGGCATGTTGAATTCTTTGGGTTGATAAAACATTGCTGAGCATTCACTAGAAACAATGTGGGATTTTTTTTTTTTTTACCAAATGCAATCAATGAAGCCACAAAGTAGCAGAGAGCAAGAGGAAGTTTAGGAAAGATTCTAATAATGAGAAAAAAAAATGAACTTGAGAATTTGAGCAGGCCACAGGGAGGGTTTAAATTTGTTATCATCTTCTACTGAGAATCAGGATTTTCTTCATTCTCTTTCTCTTTCTGACTCTTGCTATCTAAGACGTGGTGCACTCATGCATCCTTCATGGCATATCTCAGTGCAACGTCCAAGGAATATAAAGGTGTGTGGATACCACACCTGAACTCCTCTTCAGTACTTCCTGTAATCTCTCCTTGGACAAATCAAAGAGGTGCTAGTCTCTCCTAAACCAGCAATCACCTTATCACTTGGGGCCCAGACCTGAAGAAGCTACTTAGTTAACAAACACTGGGCTGGGGTTGTGTCTCAGAAGTAGAGTGCTCCCTAGCAAGTGTGATGCCCTGGGTTCCATCCTCAGAACCATATATAAATAAATAAATAAAATAAAGGTATTGTGTCCAAAAAATAAAATTGAACATACTGCATGAATGATGAAGTAAAAATGCACACATAATGGACAGCCAGGCTGAGCTGATAACATTTTTTTCAGATTGTTTTACCCTTTACTCCTTTGTTGAACAGGGAAAAATGGTGTGTACCCTCATTCTTCTTGCTAATCTCTCATTACACATTCTATTTTCTGCTCCTCTCTTTTCCTAGCATCCACATTCTGCATTAACGAGTGCTCTCACACTGTGTGGACCCCATCTTCAACACCATAGTGTGAGCATGCCACTAGTCAAGGTCACAGTCAACTTCTTCTGAACTGAGAATCCAAAATTTGAAACTTCTTACAAAGTGTATAATTCTTTTATGGATAGAGAAACCATCTAATTGCAATATTTCCCACAGTGATAGCAACGGCCTGGTTATTCAAATAAGAAATGTTCAGTTCCTAATATATTCTTTTTTTGTCACACCACATGTCCTTGTGGTTAATAGGTTATGAAGATTCCATCTTAGAACAGAACTCCCATAAATCTTCCCATCCTGTTTTCCCTTCTCATTGCTTTTATATGGACAAATTAATTTCATAAGAAACCTTTTGAGAATCCCCAGTAATGCAATATAATATTTATTAATTTACATATATAAATAATTTTTGAGGATTAGACAGAGGACCTCCCACATGCTAAACAAGCACTCTACCACTGTGCAATATTCCCAGACACCCTCACTCAATTTTATAGACTCAACTCACAGTGCAATAGAAGTCCCCCATAATGTCCCAAATAGTGAGTTTCAATTGTTTGGGACTTGTATTTTGGTACAAATACAGCATAAGCTTGGCTCTTCGCATTCACAACATTGTATTCTTTTTTCCCTATATTGCATAATTCCAAAGTGACAAACAATAAACTAATACTGATGAATTATATCTAGTGCAACTTATCACACAGGCATTCCAGGAAAAGAAATGTGTCAAATGATGTTGGGTTTTGGACTATAACTCTTTATCAATTTAAAATTAATATGCTTTTAAACTAAATATGAATTTAAGTAAGTTCTGGGTCAGAATGCTTGTCCTCTAATTTTTCTAATCAAAGTTTCCCAAATCTCAGGAAAACTGAAAATAACACCAAAATAAATATAACATCTAACATTTTTCTTGTGATCCTTATGGTTATCTAATTATAACCATATCCTTTAGATTTAATTTTTTTTCCTCTGAATTTTTTTTTTCTTTTCAAGGGAAAAAGACCCTTCCAGGAGGTGGACGTTCCTCTACAGCATAAGCTTGCTTTTCAAGGATTCAGAGAAGATATCACCTAATTTGTGTCCATGTTTTTCGTGCTCAGGACTGTAACAGGCTGTCAGGGATTGAGAGATTAAGATATGAAATGCTTTGTTAGGATAAAGGATGAAGAAATTTTAAGCACAAGTCTAGCTCCCTTGCTGGGTTTCTGCACATTCAGTTTTGATGTCGAGGATTGAATGTTAGGCATTGGGGTAGGGAAGTGGTAAGCAGTTTAGAACTGAAGACAGCAAAGTTTCTTAATGGATGTGACTAAAGGTGAGGCTCCACCTTTGATTAGAAAACTCTTGAGAGTCCTCTTCAGAAGTTCAGTTAAGTTCAGTTAAGTCCCAACAATGGTACTCTTCTCCTCTCAGGATAATGTGGACTTTCATAGTAGGTTTTTCTGGCCTCATAGGAACTGACTTCTCTCCTGTAATACCCATTGGGGCTTTTCAAAATTCCACAGGTGAGGAGTGGATTATGGACCTTCAGGGAGCAGAAATTTCCCCACATATACATATATGTGTAACTATACCTGTAAGTCACATGATGTGCCACAGAGCCTGAGACCATTTTGTTTTACACAGGGAGCTACAGAAATATTGGAGGTTACTGTGGCTATTGGTACTAGGATTTCCTGGAAGAATTCCTAGATAGGTGACCTGAGATATGAGTGATTAGTCATGAAGCATTCAGTCCTAAACTTAGGCCCAAGGTTTGTCAGTAGGGCCTCATTGTGTACCACTAGGTTCCAGCCTCAAAATCAAGATTAAAATAGAAAAGGATGATTATCAGTTTCCACCCCACATACACTTTTCCTCATTCCCATTTGGCTACATCATCAATGCCACAATGATCTCCACTCTATGGTGAATTGAGACAAAATCACCATTCACCCTGCTTGCCACATCATGGTTTGTCTATTCCTATGAGCAACCCACACTCCTGTGTTGCTTCTTCAACCCCCTTTATGTCTCCCAATTGTTTCCCAGGCTGTGCCAATCTTTCCCAGACTCTGAAAACATAGGGAAGCTGTGCTTCATTTTCTCATCAGATTACACTGTGATGTGGCTTTGCATTCCCTGATGAAGAATGAATCTCTTCTCTAAGTACATAACTCTCAGACCCCCCCAGTGTTCTTTTCCCTGTTATACCTCATAATTATGCTTTACCCTCAATATTTCTCAAGTGGAAGGGTGTTGGATAAATATGAGGTTTTTATAGACTTTATATACGTACCAACATATAAATTTATGGAGGTATTCAAAAATGGAACTGATTAGGAACTTTTTCTCTGATACAAAAATTTACAAGGGTTGGTCATTTGAGCAGTTGTAGAAACACCAATATCACAGCAATTTATGTCTATAACAATGCTATTTTATATAAATACTTATATGAAAAATGTAAAACTAGAAGAAGATAACTTACATACATCAGAGTCAAAATAAGATTGTTTAAGTAGACATTCAAGGGCAAATTAGAGAAAAGAGAAGCAAGTCAAAATAGAGAACACTCATTCCTTGACAGTATTATATTCTCAAAAGTAAAACAGACATCTGAATCCAAGGCCTATAGAGTGGAGTGAGGCAGCAAACAACAGGAGACTCTTAGAAAATCAGCAACCTGAAAATAAGTAAAACTGTAAAAGGAACACAGGCAGAGGTTCTAACACTTGTGACTTCCTCTTAGCTTTCAGTTTTAAACTTCTTTTAACAGTTCATAGACTGGAAATAACCCAAAGTACCTGTCTGAACCAAAGTCAAATACCAGATAATCCTGAAATATATGGGAAAATAAACAGTGTAATTAGAGTTCAAGAGATCAATAGAAACTGAAAAAATAAAAGGACTCAGTAAAATAGACCATGGAAGTCTTATCATTAGGGAAATAAAATAAAAAATGTCCATTTACTATGGTCAGGTTGTCCTTCTAGAGTCTCTGCCAAGTTATGAAAAGGTTTGAAGATAGAGCATCTGAGGCCAGTAGGGGATGATGTTGGACTACTTACAAAAGGACAGGGCTCTGCACTAGGTCAGAAAGGGAAATACTGGATTCACACCTCTGTGCAGAAGGTGGGCTCACCAAACTGTGGCTTTCTTGCACCTGTAGTAGATGTGATAATTGGATGGGATGTGATGGTGGAATGTCATAATCATTACTATCCAAAGTACATATATGAAGATAGGAATCTGTCCCACACACTTGCTTACTATTTCATCCTCCCATCCTCATGGATTGATTGTTTAGGTGTGTTTTCTTGTTGGAATGGAAGAATGGTCACAGAGCAGGAAGAAATTTCGGGGAGGAAACAAGCAAGGAGAATGTCTTGAGAGAAATTGAGAAGAAATCAGACCAGTGAAAATATCAATACTGAAAATAAGAAATCAGCAAGCTCACTGAAACACTAAAAACCAAATAACCCAGTTATTTGACTAAAAGTCAAATAACCCAATAAATGGGCAAAGGACCTGAAGAGACACCTCTCAGAAGGTGATGCACAATTAATCCACAAATACATGGAAAAATGTTCATCATCACTAGCAATTAGAGAAATTCCTATCAAAACCACTCTAAGGTTTTATCTCACTCCAGTCAGAATGACAGTTAATATGAATACAAACAACAATAACTGTTGGTGCATATGTGGGGGAAAAGGTACATTCATACCCTGCTGCTGGGACTGCAAACTGGTGTAGCCATTATGGAAAGCAGTATGGAGATTTCTTGGAAAATTGAGAATGGAACCACCATTTGACCCAGCTATTCCTCTCCTCGGTCTATACCCAAAGCACTTATACAGGGACAGTGCCACATCAGTGTTTATTTATAGCAGCACAATTCACAATAGCTAAACTGTGGAACCAATTTAGATGGCATTTAGTAGATGGATGCATTAAAAATGTGGCATATATACATAATGGAATTTTACTCAGCAATAAAAGAGAATAAAACCATGGCATTTGCAGGTAAATGGATAGCGTTAGAGAAGATAATGCTAAGTGAAGTTAGCCAATCCCCCAAAACCAAATGTTGAATGTTTTCTTTGATACAAGAAAGCTGATTCATAGTGGGATATGGAGTGGGAGCATAGGAGGAACAGATGAACTCTAGATAGAGCAAAGGGTTTGGAGGGGAACGGAGGGGGCATAGAGTAATTAATGATGGTGTAGTTTCATAATCATTACTATTCAAAGTTTATGTATGAAGACATGAGTTGGGGTGAATATAGTATGTATACAACCAGAGATATGAAAAATTGTGCTCTATATGTATAGTAAGTATTGTAATGCATTCTCCTGTCATATATATAAGTAAAACAATTTACATAAAAATAAGAAATCAGCAAGCCTATTGAATTTATGTACCAAAAAATCAGTGAAAACACAGGGTACATATAAAGTAAAGAGGGGTTTATTTTGGCTCATGGATATGGAGATTTAAGCCTGGGATTTTTAGTTCCATATGTTTGGGACACTGGTGAGGGTTTGATAAAATGGGAATTGTGAGCCACTGTGAAAGGTCACACCATTATCCAGGAAGTTGAGAGAGGGCAGACAGGGTGGTGTTAAATCACCATTTTATAGACAACACATCAATGAACTATGGCTCTCTCACAACGCCCTACAACCTCTCACAAGATACTATCACCAGGTAGTACCTCCTGGTACTACCAACCTGGGAAGAAGTCTTTATATATGGAACTTTGACAGATACTAAAATGAAACCCAGAGTTTACTAGTATGTTAGGCAGTTGAATTCATGATAGACTGAGAAAGACTTACCTAGTTGAATAGGAAGTATTTGGGCTGAATATAGGACATGTTTTTGTTTCTTGAGGTCTATGAAGGATGGTAAACATGGATTTTGAAGGGTGGGTAGGTATAAGACTTATGGGACAATGTCAGATGTCACAATCAGGGAGATCACCTCTAAGCTCTCAGCAGTAGTATTTGAGTCACTGTAGGGGAAAATGATGGAATCACAGGACCCACTTCAGTGGGACTAAGAAGTATGGATTCCCACAGTGTGCAGCATGTATCAGTACTATCCTTCAGTGATAAAATACACAGCTCAATTTTAACTCTTACCTGGTTCAAGCAATATCACCTCCATCCAGAAAGGATCTGCATTTGCTTTGCTGACATGAGCTTCTGGTACCCTGAGATTTTCTTTGTTCCTAGGCTTCATATCCTCATTTTGCCTTTGGCTCCTTAATGCTTTGTGGATATCCTAGGGAAAAAAAAAACTGTTGATTCATGGTACCTAATGGATATCTGAGAGAATTTCAGAGGTAACACAGAACTCACCACAGACGTTAGGATTACTTTTTTGTCAATATGATTTCCTAATTCATCTGTCTTTTAATCTGTGATAAATACTTGAACCCTGTTTTTATTTTTTGATCTGAATAATGTGTTGTCATTTTTTTTTCTTTCAGTCAGTTTTAATGTCAAAGTTAAAAACTGACAATAAGAATTTTAAGTATTAAAATTAGCATTTCTATTTCTTTTTCACTTAAATTTCAGATCATCTTCTTTATCTTAGTATTATTACATACACACACACACACAATCAAATGTATGGATAGTTAACTATGAGATACACTTGACTACTTGCCATAACATACTTTAATATGAATCTTTATTCCTAATATGAGTGGATCACTTAAAAATATATAAAGCATGAATGAATTTGAAGGAAACAAAAATATCAATGAAAATTTCATAAAATAAATATGAGTAATTTAGAAATTTTATTTTATTTTGGAGTTACAAACACCATTTTTAAAAGAAAACATTATTTCACAAAATTTAAAGGAGTTTTATTTCTGAACTTCCCAATTATCCTCATTTAGCATCTTTAGTCATCTTCAAAAGTGAAAGTGACTTAAAATGTTAGAGATATTCACACTAATTTGATTATAAATATTCTTAATTTTATTTTTAAGTATGATGAACATGGTTTTCTTTTAGTCTTATTTTTTATATTGAGAAGGATATCCCACATTCTCTTAAATTCTGTAGTTCTACTAGTGCTAAAGCCATATAACTGATGACTTCTTATATGAATGCAGGTAGCATCTCAAGACTTATGCTGTTGCTATCTGTGTCTGCAATCTCCATCTTTGGCTCTACTAAGGATGCTTGGGACAGTCTTCAGGATTCAATTAGTAGGTGCCCCTATGTCTAGAGCTAGTGAGGAAGCTCCTCACAAACCTGCTTCAGAGTATGAAAATGAGCTCTATGGTGAGAAAAAGGTATTGACAGTTAACTCAAGTGGGAACAATACTCATTTACTGAACAAGAAAGAAATGTTCACTGGGATGAACTGGGTTAGAAATAAGATAAATGATCTATGTAGATATGGAGAATTCACCCTTGCTTTTATTCCATCTTGGACTTTCAAGAGATTAAATTTATGCTTGAGTTGAAGAAGTGAGTGGAACCTGATCTGGGGAAAGGCATCAACTAAAACTAAAGGAATCAACTAAAACTCATGTGTGTTAGTCCCCCTGTCCTCATTGGTATAAGTGAGCTGTCAGCTTCTGCCTCTTACATGTTCTCTTCCAGGGGACATCAGGCTGAATTCTGGGGAAGAAAGAGAAATGAAGGTTGCTTTGCATGAAAAACCTTTCAATGGGTCTGAAGAGGCATTATAATACCAAACTTAAAGTAATAAGTTTAATGACATTACATGCTTGTGAGAATCCCCACCATGGCCTGAATGATGTTTATACTGATTTTCTTCTCTTATGGTTCAGTTCAGGGGAGGGTAACGGCATCCTTTGAGTCCCTACAAAAAAGCAGTGTCTCATGGGGACAATTTGTTCATAACAATAACTGTCTTCTTGCTTTTAGTATTGGATTCTCAGACAATTGTGATCCATGAGCCCTCACTCTCTGTGTCTCCAGGTGGGACAGAGACACTCACCTGTGGCCTTAGCTCCAAGTCAGTCTCCACAAGTCACTACCCAAACTGGTGCTAGCAGACACCAGGAAATGCTTCCCAATGAATTATCCATAGTACAAACTCCTGTCCCTCTGTGATCCCTGATCTATTCTCTGGTTCCTTCCTTGGAAACAATGCCATCCTCACCATCACAGTGGCTCAGACTAATGATGAGGCTAATTATTACTGTGCACTCTATATGGGTACTAGTATTCACATAGTGATGTAATCCCATGGAGAAGTACACCAAAAACCTCTTCATGTCTTCAGATGACTATAATTTACATGATGGAGACATGTTTATAGGTTGAAAATGTTCAACAGTTTCAAGTGAAGATGAGGCTGACTACTTCTCCTACCAGAGGTTCAAGCCATGTATCTCATCCTCTCCCTCCCAGTGTGTGTCCATTTTTCAGTGTTCCTCCTCCTACTCTATGCTTTCACTTTCCCTTTCAGTTTGGATAATGTGCGGAGGAGTTAATCTTCAAATAGGTAACTGTCAGGAAGATTCAGGGTATGCCCCATACTTTTAAGACTCTTCTCATTCAAAATATCAAAAAATATGGTTAGCCTTTTCTTATATATTGATTTGATTATGGAAATCAAATTAGTGCTAATTTACTTTTAAATTTTAAAAGAAAATTGCTTTTATAATATTTTTATGATTATAACATAATATAACTTTGCTTTTATAGTTATGTTATGAACTTACTTGTGGGATGTATAATTAATATGCAGTCAGAATCATCATCTGTGTCTAAATTATTAGCATATTAGAATATCAAGTAACTGTAAAGAAAAATGATCTAAATTCAAACTACAGCCAAAATATAGTAGGTATTTCTGAAAATCTTCCTTGTAATCATATTTTAAGGGGTCTTATGAATACCTAGTATATTCATAACTAGAAACTATCATACAAGACTGAGTTCTGTACACTGTCTTATCATCCACTTGGTTGACTTTCCTGTTGAAGAACAAAAAGGTGCAGGACTGAAGATACATGTGGACATGAACAGACTCTATTGCACTCAATACTGGATAAGCAGGTGTAAAATAAATGTGTAAAAATTCATTTTGATTTTGTTTTCTGCTTTATCTATAGAAAACGATATTATAAACAGTCATTTGAGGTAATACACAACAAGAGGGAAAGAAAACACTATGTAGGCAATGTCTTGATATGTGTTTATACACATATATGTAATATTAAAAGCTATACATAATATTAAAAGCTATGTAATAGTAAAAGCTATTGCTCTTATTTTTTTAAACTTTTTTTTATTAGTTGCTCAAGACAATACAATGATCTTGATATATCATACATTTGATTCAAATGGGGTATAATTTCTCATTTTTCCACCTGTACAGATTTCAGGATCACATTGATTATACAGCCACATATATACATACAGAAACACTATTGTTTGTTGCATATTGCTGCCCTCACTATCCCCCCTCCACTCCCCTCCCATCACCTCTATTTACCCAATCTACTGTGACACATTACTCTCTCTCTTTTTTTCTTCCCCCTCACACCATCATATATGTATTTTGTATAACAATGAGGGTCTCCTCCATCTTCTATGCAATTCTCCTTCTCCCTCCCATTTCCTCCCACCTCTCTTCCCTGTTTAGTGGTAATCGTCTTCTCATGCTCTTCCTCCCTACTGTGTTTTGAGTCACCCACCTTATATCAGAGAAGACATTCAGCATTTGATTTTTAGGGATTGGCTGACTTCACTTAGCATAATTGGCTCTAATGCCATCCATTTACCTGCAAATGTCATGTTATATTTTAGTGCTGAGTAATATTCCATTGGGTATAAATGCCACATTTTTTATCCATTCATCTATTGAAGGGCATCTAGTTTGGTTACACAGTCTATCTATTGTGAATTGTGCTGCTATGAACATTGATGTAGCTGTGTCCCTGTAGTATACTATTTTGGGGTCTTTTGGGTATAGTCCGAGAAGGGGAATAGCTTATTCAAATTGTTCTTCCATTCCCAGATTTCCATGGAACCTCCATACTGCTTTGCAAATTGGCTGCACCAAGTAAAAGCTATTGCTATTATTAAGTTTTAAAAATCCAGTTATACCTTTTTGTGGTTTACATAAATAGTACAACTGCTAAAAAGAACACAGGAGAATCAATTGAAATTAACCCCACCATAATTCAAAAGCACAAACCAATTTATACAATGTATTTGCCAGTTCTGAAAGTGGTACTTTGTTGGAGTCCTCCCTTTGTCTTTCCTGGCAAACTTCCTGGCAAACCTGAAGTGTTTCTCTCATTGTAGAGAATGTGTTGTGTGGAATCCCCATGTCGTCCCTATTCTAGCTGGTGTGCATAATGCATTCTGGGAGAAACAGGTCAGAGGGAAGTATGTGTGCCCAGTGGATGCTGATTCACAGTGAGGACCTGTGGTTTCATAAATGGAACAGCAAGACACATGATTCCTTCAATGCCTTCAGTTGCTGGGTAAACATAAAATGATAATAGGAAATCCTAAAATAATATATTTTATTTTGATGCCTGCTTGAGATGTAGTCTATTTAATAATGGTCTTTGATATATGTTTACCTAATCTAAATTAACTTATATAGAAGGAGGTATCTATGAAGAAATATAGTAATTCCTTTTATCTGTAAATATATTTTTTCTATTATTTTCTTTTTCTCATTCTCTGTGTGTGCTCACATATGTATGTTTGTATGGCAGATGTGATAAGTAAATATACCTACCTACATTTAAATTTACTCATACATAAATGCACATTAAGTTTGATTATTAATTTTATACAAAATCATACTGTGAATTTTTACAATTTATATCAATCAACCAAACAAGAAAAATTTTTCCTAATTTTTCCTTTAAACAACTTTTCTCTGTAAACTGGCATTTTTTGGAAGGCTATAAAAAGAATATGCAAATAAGATAATTTGGGGGAGGAAACAAAATAGAAAGGACCTAGTGGAGTACAGGCACCTTCCAACCACAGTTCTAACACCTGTGACAGGAGCAAGGAGAGGAATTACTGGGTAGAAAGATTGTCTACCATAGGCAGGCCTGAGAGAGAATCTGCAGGCTGAGTGGCTCCAGGAACCTGGGTTCTTAACAAAGGAACACTAGTTCCCACAGAAGGACCCTGCACTAGTTACTGCAGATGTCAGCATTGCCTGGAGCAATCAAAGGGCAGAGGGCTAATATAAACTATTGTTCCCCTGCAGGGTCTTCTGTAAGAGATGTTACTGGTAATTCCTTGGCTGCTGCAACCAGATTTAGTGATGCATTAACCCTCAGGATGGGTGCTGTGACTATTCCCATCATCCTACTCCTCTATATGGACCCAACAGGAAGTAAAAGCTGAGGTTTTTCAGGGATTGGAGCCTTGCAGACTTCAGGCCCAGAAAATACTGAGATATACCTCTTTTCTAACCTGAATGAGGAGGAGGTCCTCTGGCTTGGAGTATTCTTTGGGACAATGCTGTTGTTCTGGTCACTAATGTGGTCAGCTAGTCACTCGGCTATCTCAGTTGAAGGAGGTAGAGATGCCAAGTCAATACACAGACACTGGGAGCTGGTGAGAAAAACTGGCTGGTGGCAACCTAGCTGATGTCCAGTAGCTCAGTTTATTTTTGGAATGCATACAATTGTTATGGGTTCATGTGGGGCACGCCCGTCAATCATACATAAGTAAGATAATATCCATAACCAATCATCTTATGCCTAATGTAACCACACTCTGAGGATGCTCTAAATATTGCTATCATCAGGAAGGTCTTTGTCCTAGGGGAGGGGACTTTCTAAGTTAGGAGTATCATTCCTTGAAGCTCCTGATTATCCGTTTCCTGGACTGGCATCTTGGCAATGCTAACCACAAAAGCTAAGGATATGGTTTCACTAACAGCTGACTAGAGCACAGCATCCCATCCTGCAGGTGTTCCTATCAGGCCTGAATGAGCATATATTCTTCAAGCACTCCAAGCTGCTCATAGCTGCTAGCCGCAACTGAAAGTTTTACCAACAGGGCAATACAATACCCTCCTGTTCCTGACTCCTGTTGCTCCCATAACCTGGGACCACTTTTTAAATTCTGTACATATCTCTAGGGTGTGATGCATGTGAAGCATCTTATTCATTCTTGAAGAAAAAAAATCAATGAAAGAAGAAATTAATAATTCTTCCAATTCCCTTACTAGTGGTTGATTTACCTTTGACATTATTTCTATGGGAGGAGGATGAATCCACTCTGAACAGATTCTCTGTAAAATTCTGGAATGATTTTCACCTTTTCATGCCATGTTCACAATATGATAAATGTACAACAAAACCTCCTCTGACCAGCTTTTTAAAATCTGTCCTCACCTTTCTGAATTAGAACACAGGTGTTGCCTTTCCCTCATTTTGTTCTATGAACTACCTGCTCCTCTCACACCAGATGTTCACACCTAAGATGCACTTGATATTTCAGCTCTTTCCTATTTTTTTCTGATCTCCTCTTACACTGCACACCCACAAATTTGTCCTGCCCGATCATATTGTCCCAATTTTGTCTTACAATTTTCCCAGAGAAGATGGTGTAATATGAGATATAATGATGGGCACAGACCTGGTTGAACATGTTCTGGTTAATGCAGAAGTCACCTAAGTAACTTAAAGAGATGTAAAGATGTACAGAGTCCCATGCTCATAGTGTGTTCTCTGAAGTTGTTTTCTCCTAAGCCCCAATTATTAACCAAGCTGGTTCATCCTGCCACCCTCCCTCAGTCAGGGACGCAAACACTGCAAATATACATGGGTAGAAACAAGGTTTAGGGACCCATTTGCATGAGCAGCTCCAACCCTGGGAGGATAGTGGAGCTGGTATAAGAGAGGCCTGGTGCAGTGGAGTTATCAGAGTTAGGCCTATGAAAGGGCTGTGTCCACCATGGCCTACACTCTTTTCCTCCTACTGATGCTCTCTCAAAGCACAGGTAGGTACAGTCCTCAGAGGCCTAGGACAGGCCCCTTACCTGAGTCATTACCATATTCCTCAAATTCCAAAGTCACTTTTCCCTACTTCTGCCCTTCACTCTGATGTGTCTGTGCTTTCAGATTTCCTCTCTTTTCCTATTCTGACATGGCCATTCTCCTTTTCTGCAGCCCTGGATCAAGAGTCAAACTCACTTGCACTGAATAGGAACCTACTGTTGGTAGAGAAACATGTACTGGTACTAGCAAGACTTGTATCTGAGCACTACTACTCAGACTCAAAGAAACAGCTGAGGCCTGAGTTCTACAGTCGAATTTCTGGTACAAAAATGTCTCAACTAATGAGGTGTATTTGTAAATCTCTAGGCACCAATTTGAGGACATGGCCAAAGATTACTCTCCTGTTTATAACATTAATACTTATGACAGTGAAACAACCAGAAGAGTGAGTGAGACAAGACCCTCATTTATAAAGGGTCCAAGTTTATGACACTTTACTATGGCAGCTGAGGCCCCCAATGTTTACAAAATAAGATGCTAGAGTGGCACACCATAATTCTCTCCCACTACAAAATGCTCATAGAAACTGTACAAGTTACAAATTTTATACTAATAGTAAAAATAATAAAATTATAAATTATCACTAGTAAAGGAGTTACAGCACTGAAGTTGAAGCCCATCAAGATGATAACCCATAATATCAGTATAATTCAGTATATAATGACATTTTACTTTAATTATAAATTATGCATAATTATATAAAATTCATAAAATTTTAGCAGCAATCAGTGTCTACCCTTCAGGATACAGCAATTGTTACTGCAAATTAGACACTGAATTCTGTAAATTCATTGTCTTTAAAAGAGTGTCATTGAATTAACATGTAAATATCCATGATGTCTCTGCAGATTGACATGTAAGGGTGTGTTTTATTTTTTTCTTTTATTTGTTTTTGAAAAATTCCTTAGTCATAGATTCATGTAAACTATCCATATGAATAGAATTCAGATGTTCTGCTTCAAGTTGGAGCAGTAAAAAATGAAAGTTTTCATAAGTAGTTTTCTTGCCCTGTATAAGATTTTTTTTCAAAATTGATTTCATATTTCGATATTCCAAAGCCTTAGATCATAATGGTAAAATTGATTTATTTTACTTTTATCATACTATCAATTCTGGTTAAAAGAATAACCTGTATTTAAAGTGCTTCTGGTCTGTAATCTTAGACCCTACACTTGTGTTTCAATTAATGAAGAAAGGGATTATAATGGTAGACTATTTTCTTCACTGAAGTTGTTTATTCTTCTTATGGATAACCTGTGTATGTATGCATCTATGCAGTAATCCACAGATTGGCTTAGAGAATGGGTGAGCTCATGCTAGCTGAGCATAAGTCATCATTCTTTTTGATTTCCACATGACCTTTAAGCACCTGGATTCACAGTGAACATGCTGTTTCTATATACATTTATTTTCACTTCATTGCCTTTGTGGAATACTCAAACCATTCAATAAATGTGTAGCACCATTCATTGCTACTTTAGTATGCTTCTAAGGATAAATGAGATTTAGTGTTACTTCATGTGCTCATTTATATTTTTTTTATTTGTTGCTTGGATATGCATGACATTAGAGTATATTTAACATATTATATATTCATTGGGTGCAACCCATTACAGTTTTGATACCGTTCTTTTGGTTGAACATGATGTGCCATTCCAGCATTCATTATATGTTATTTGTACATAAATGAACACAGAAAAGTTATGTATGATTCATTCTATTGTCATTCCTATTCTTATCCTCCTCCCTTCCCTTCATTCCACTTTTTAAAATCTTAAGTACTTCTATATTTACCCTTCCTACTCTCTCTTGCTATGGTTTAGCACCCACAGATCAGACAGAACACTCATACTTGGGCTTTTGAGTTTTGGCTTATTTCATTTAGCATGATACTCTCAAATTTCATTCATTTTCCCCCAAAGGCCATAATTTAATTTCTCTTTATGGCTGAGTAATATTCCAGTTTGCATGTATACTACATTTTCTTTATTGATTCATCTCTTGAATGCATTTAGGTTGATTCCATAGTTTAGCTATTTTGAATTGAGCTGCTATAAATATTGATGTGGCTGCATCACCATAGTATGTTAATTTTAATTGCTTGTGGTATAAACTGAGTGACAAAGCTGAGTCAAATGGAGGTTCCATTCCAAGTTTTCTGAGGAATCTCCATATGTCTTTCCAGAGTGGTTGCAACAATTTGCAGTTCCACTATCATATGCATATTTTCTATCTGCAATTTTCTTTCTGAAACATTGGTCATTTTATATAATTTGTTTCATGTTTCTGGATGTAAAGAGTTCAAATATCTGGGTTCATGTTGGGAGATAAAATTAGAGAAGAGGATGATAAAAAGAAAACCCTGTAAGTGCTGGTGGATTTTGCTAAGTTTATGAAGACTTTTCCTTCCTGATCTGCAGTAGAGATGATTTTTTTGGTCTTGCTTTTTCTGAATTGAAGGGCAATTTAGTGGAAAGAAAGAAACTTCAGGACATTAACAGTCATTGCACTTCACATAGTTCTATGTGATTGTGAAGAAGTCAATTTTCATTAAAACTACAGAAATTCACAAAGGGGCTGACAGTGTCTATTCCTAAGAGGTAGAGGAAAGAAAGAAAGAAGGGAGAAAGAAACAATGATTAAAATTTAATGTATTAATATTTAAAAATTTGAATGATTTTATAGTGCATACATTTCATGTATAACTTATTTTAAAAATAATTGATTATTATTAATTATTAATCAGAAAATTTAAATTTTATTCTTAATCTATATTTTATTACTTTATAAAAGTAACAACTATTAGATTCCACAATGTGAACAATACATCTTATACCAGAAAAAAATGTAATTGCTTGATTTTAATTCTGTCTTTATTTAATTATAAATTGTGCTGAATATAAAAAGTACAACCTATTATGAGATGATTTCTATTCCTAAGTATGCAAGTTTCTAGGGCCTGAAATGACAGTTGTTGCCTATCTTTAGATTCATAAGTGTCAAAATTATGAAAAAAAAATTCAACATCTCTAGCAGTTAGATAAAGGAAATTAAAACTACATTGAGTTTCCATCAGTTATAATGGAAATTAGCATCCAATTACAATGGAAATTAGCCAGTTAAAATAGAAATTATTAAGAATGCAAGCAACAACAGATTTTGTCAAGGATGTGGGGGAAAAGGTACACTCATACATTTATGGTGGGACTTCAAATTAGTTCAACCACTCTGAAAAACATTATGGAGATTCCTCACAAAACTTGGAAAGGAATCATCAGTTGTTCCAGTTAGCTACTTTTTTGGTTTTTACCCAAATGTCTTAAAGGTGCCATAGTACAGTGATGCACCCACATCAATATTTATACCAGTTAAATTCACAAGAGCTAAACTATGGAACCAGTCTAAGTACCCTTCAACAGATAAATGGATAAAGAAAATGTCCTATATATACACAATGGAATATTAGATAGCCATAAAGATCAATGAAATTATGGTATTTACCAGGAAATGAATGGAACTGGAGACAATCATGCTAAGTGAAATTAGCCAATCCCCCAAAACAAAGGTTGCATGTTCTCTCTGAAAAGTGGGCGCTGAATCAAAAAAAAGGGCAGGGCTTAAGGATGAATAAAAATACTTTGGATTAGACAGAGGGTAATAAAGGGAAGGTAGGAGGGATAGGAATAGATAGTAGAATAAATCAGACAAATTTTCCTATCTGCATATATAAATACATGACCAATGTAATTCTATACCATTATACAACCAGAAGAGTGGAGAGTTATAATACACATATGTGTAATATGTCAAAATATATCTCTTGTCATCTGTAACTAATAAGAACAATAAAAAATAAAATAAAAGTTTTTAAAAATTCAGAATATAATTTACTTCCTCAGCAGCAACCACAGAAACCCTGGTGAAATGCACTGAAATCCATTGAACAAAATTGAACAAAAGGCTGATATTCATGTCTAGACCACCTCCATCCCTACCATTTCCTAAAATGGTGCATTCCATCCATGTCTGAAAACATTCAGGAGTCCTGCTGTCTGTGTCCTTTCAGGATCTACAGTCCCTGTGGCATTGCATTCCATGTACACAATGGTGGGTGTAGTTAAATGGCTGTAGTGGACTTATAGTCACCATTCTCAGTATCACTTGCTGACAATAAGGATTACAAACATGTGAACTGAGAAAATTTGAAAACATGCATACAATTATCTTCTAAATGGCCTCCAAAGACTACTCATAAGATTTTGCAACTGAGTTTCTCATCACGTACTAAGTGATAGAACCTTTGGAACAAAGATTTGTGTTGTGTATAATAACATATATACTACCTGCAAGCTGATAAAACCAGAGACTTTGTGTTCACCTGCTTAATTTTGATCTATGAAATAATTTATCAAAGAATTTATATCAAAGAGACCATCTCAGTCCTGTCCCGAAAAGAGTCAAGTGAAGTATGCATAAATTCACCATGTGAAGTCAGAGAAAAGCAAGAAGGACATCCTGAGGTAATGAGAAGGCCACAGAGGGGATAACTGGCCTGGCCACAAGGCAGAGGCAGTGGGGATGCAGTGGAATTGTAGGACTTCTCAGGGTTTCTGATCATAGTGTCATATGATAATGTGTATGGGCTTGGACAACAGGGGGCACTGCAGACCAGTCAAGAAGGGTCAGAAAAGAACCAGAACTATAATGAGCCACCTGGCCATTCCTGATGCTCTCGTTAGTCCTCACAGCTGTGAACCCCTAAACCAACCCAAACCCACCCCTGCACACCCACTTGACATCTTTATGTAAAGGAGTCTAAACAAGGACCCAGTTTGCAATCAGAAATCACAGAGGAACCTAATTTGCATGGACAGACACTCCCCTTCTCAGAGTATGTAGAGGGCAATAAGGAGACTTGGGGAAACCTCTGTTCAGCATCAGGAACAGAAGGTAGAGCTCAGGATGACCTTCATGATGGCCTGGTCCTGTCTCCTCTTCACATTCCTTGTTCACTGCACAGGTGAGATAATATGGAGGAGGGATAGGGTGTGGTAGTCCTCTGATAGGCCCTGACTTTACTCTTCTTTCTAGACAAAAGAAGTTGATTTTATTAGATATGAGGATGGTCACCCCTGCTTGCCTACGAGGACCGTGTGCGTGATATATTTTTTCCCCAACCTTTCACCTTCAGCCTGTGTATGTCTTTTACAATCAGATGTGTCTCTTGGAGGCACCATATTGTTGGATTTGTTTTTTTAATCCATGTTACCAGCCTATGTCACTTTATTGGAGAGTTTAAGCCATTAACGTTTAGAGTTACTATTGATATATGGTTTGTACTTCCAGCCATGTTTGATTATTTATCTTTTTTTTAAATTTAGTTTGTTTCTTCATGATTAGCTTTCCCCCCACCCTCTGTCTTTACTGACTCCCACTGCTGGTTTTGGTTATTGTTTTTCATTTCCTCCTCGTGTAGTGTTTTGCTCAAGATGCTTTGCAGTGCTGGTTTTCTGGCTGCAAATTGTTTTAACTTTTGTTTATCATGAAAGATTTTTATTTCATTGTCGTACCTGAAGCTTAATTTTTCTGGATACAAAATTCTTGGTTGGCATCCATTGTCTTTCAGTGTTTGAAATACTTTGTTCCAGGATCTTCTCGCTTTCAGCATCTGTGTTGAAAAATCCATTGTTAACCTTATTGATTTACCCCTGAATATAATCTGCCTCCTTTTTCTTGTAGCTTTTAATATTTTCTCTTTGCTCTGTATATTGGATATCTTCATAACAATGTGTCTTGGCGTTGGTCTACTGTGATTTTGTATGCTCGGTGTCCTGTATGCATCAATAATTTGTATATCCATTTCCTATTTTATTTCTGGAAAGTTTTCTATAATTATATAATTTAGCAGGTTGCTCATTCCCTTGGTTTGAACCTCTATACCTTCCTCTATCCCATATCTCTTGGATGTTTCTCTCGTGATTTTTTTACTAGCCTTTCTGAGTTGGCTAGACTCTTTTCAAGATGATATATTTTGTCTTCATTATCTGACATTCTAGCTTGTACTTGCTCCACTTTGTTAGTGATACACTCATTTGAGATTTTAATTTGGTTTATAGTTTCCTTCATTTCTAGAATTATTGTTTTTTTATAATCTATCTCCTGATAAATATGCTTATTTGCTTCTATTATCTGTTTATGTAATTCATTTTCAATGTGTTCTTTCACTGTTTGAATTTGCTGTTTCATATCCTCTTTAAGATTCCATTCCATCTGTCTAAGGTATTCCTTGAGTTATTTATTTGGCCATTTTTCTGATGCCTCTAGGTCCTCCTGAATATTTAGGCTGTCCTGAATTGTTTGTACTCCTTTTCTTCCTTGCTTTTTCATGCTGCTCATGTTACTTCTGGTTCTGTTTGACTGCTGAGTTACTGTTTACTCCTATACATTTATTTGATGCTTGGGAGGAAAGGTATTAGAAGGGAAGGGAAGAAGTCACTAAAGAGAATGAGAGTAAGCAGGTAGAATTCAAGAAAGGGGAATAAGGAAATTGAAAAGCAATGAAAAGACAAAAGAAAAAAATAGAAAATAAAAAAGAAAGAAAAAAATTAAAAATAATCAAAAAATAAAAATTAAAATTAAAAAAATGATAAAAAATATTTAAAAAATTTAAAAATAAAAAAATGAAAATAAAAAAAAAAACAAATAAAAAAATAATAAATGCAGTCTTAGAGTTTGATTAACTTCTCTTCCAGTAGGTGGAGCTGTGCCCATCGGGCCAAGCTTCTCCTCTCAATACGCAGGAACCAATCACTGTGCAGCAGCTCCTCCTCCCAGACTGGGCGGGTCTCCAATCCTGAGTGCCTAGGGCCTTCTCTTGTGTCTAGTCACTTCCCCACTTTTCCTCAAGCCAGGCCCCGCTCACCGGTGATGCTCACCACAATACTGGCTATACGCCAGGTCTGCTGCTCCAAGGAGCCCTATTTCCTTGAACAACTGGGCACACTCTCCCCATTTGCCATTCCCTCAGACCCGAAGTTTGTGGAGCTTGGGGCTGAGAACCCTCAGCGAATTTTGCTTGCCCTCTGGTAGCCATACCCCAGGTAGCTGGTGCAAGAGACCTCAGTTGTCAGCACTGGTGGGAGTGGTAGCCGGGGGGTTCTGCGCCACGGGTCCTATGCCACTCCTGATTCCCTCGGTCTTACTATCGCACTCACGGGAGAGCTGGGAGGGGCCCTTAAGTTTTCCCCGCTGTGTGGAGAGGAAGAGCTAGGGGGTTACACACTGGTCGCCGCCGGTTTCAATGAAGTTATCTCCTCTGCCGCATTCTGGTGACCTCAGTTCTCTGCCATGGTAGTATCCCATGCAAATGGTGACAGTCCGTTCCCTTTGCCTGGTGACCAATGCAACGGGTGGGTCCTGACTCGCTCTCCCAAGCCCCGTCTCAATCCTGTGACCACTGCCCATGAAGGCCCAGTTGGTATTAACTTCCGCAGGTTCAGAAGGGCTGACCAGTTGTTTCAGGGGGATCGTTTAGTGCTGGGTCACAGTGGTTTGTCTGCGAGACGCAGGCGAACGGGAGCTTGAATTCAGCCGATCTGGGCTTGGTGTGTGTTCTGAGAGCCCAGACTGTTCGCCCCAGATCCACATCAGCTCAGCATTACCTAGTGATCCTGAGCAAACTGCATTTAGACAGTTTATAACTCCCTATGCCCTCGCAGCTGAAGAGGTCAGAGACTTGATCTCTCCACACTTGCTGCCATGTTTGATCCCCTTTGAGAAAAAGGTTATTAAAAATTATAATCTAGAGATAGCAATAGATAAAGTACAATTAAATTTTCCAATTAATTATTTAGGAGTTCTATTATCCTCAACCATTTTCTTCCAGGGAGCAGACCTGTGGTCTTTACAACAGGACCTCCTTTGTGTGTTTGATAATGAATCCTCAGGAATTAGGATCCTCAAGAAGTAGGATCTTTGCCTACTGTCTAAGGTCTATAGATTGTATCTCCTGAACTCATCCTGAAATCCAATAACAGCAACAGTACCAGGCCTTGCCCAGGCTGTTCTGGGTAAGGTAATGCTAAGAATTACAACTCTATTGTGAAGAGTGGCATGGGAAGCAAAAATGTCAAAAATATGTGGCTGTGGTGGTTGAAAATGACAAATTTTAACATTTATTAGTTTACAGAATTAATGAGAGTCCATAGATTAGTCAAGGGTTTTTCCTCAGTTTTGATGCCCATTCCAGATAAATGTTTTACATCTCTGTAAAAGCTTGTGGGGATAAAGCTTGAATCCCTATAAGTACCAAATTATAAGCTCCATCTTGTTATCAAAACTTGATGATGTGTGTTATTTAGTGAAACTTAAGATCAAAATACGACTTGCAAGGGAGAGACAAGTAGATATCATCAATGATAGAATAAATTATATCAAATGAATTAATCATTGTTGAAATACTTGGTAACTCAGTGACCACAGTGCTAAACTTTTGTTCAATGAGTGAGTTGTGGTCCTGAGACAGAAGGACATTGTTCACATTAAGTTCACTCTCACCATATTTTGAATGCATAAATTGAATAATAATATTATTTTACATAAAGCATGATGGCAAAATACAGTTATTTAAAGCACCTCTTTGATGTTGGATAATTTATGTTTTTGATACTACGTTTTTGATAAATATATTGTTAAAATACGTATCATATTGATTTCCAAACCTTCAGCATTATCCTTTCTGCCTAATCATATATTTAATCTCATACACTTGTAACTCATTGACATTTTCTCAAATATATTTGAAACGTAAATATTAATTTGCTCCTGTTTTTCAATTGTATTGCACATTTAATTTTGTTATTGAAGAATAGAATATACATTTTATATATGTGTTTGTTTATATATGTGTGTGTGTGTATATATACACACACACACACACACACACTCACACTAAGTCATTCAGTTTGTAATTATTTATCATGATAAAAACAGAACTGGAGACTTTATTTGCTACTGAAACAAGTATCTAAAAATTGAACTAATTTTTGGGTTAGGTAATATCTAGAGCCTGAAAAAATATTGAAGAATATGATAGAAATATTCTACACAACTTTGAATATGCTATTAGTAGAAATATGCATGCTAAAAAGTCCTAGTGAGGGCTCAGAAAGAATTGAGTAAGTAGAAAAAAGGGAAATCTTTTTATATAGTGAGATTGAATTTCTTTTCCTACAATAATGGGGAAAACAGAAATTGTGAATGAGGAACATTTAGCTTAGGAGTTTTCCAAACTAAGTGGGGAAGGTTTGATCCAGTTTCTTCTATTTAGTAAAATCTATGCAAAAGAAGAGAAATTGAGGGGTGAATTCTTAAGCAAAATGAGCAAGGCCTTGATATTTGGAATATTATTAAGATATTCTGTGGTCATTCTGACAATTTCTTGCTTATTTTCTTTTTCTGGGTGACTCCAGAGGTAACTCATCTTCCATTGCCTTCCATTTGTCTCTTTGTTGGGCTAAAGTAGATTCTAGGCCTCCTTTGTGAGGGTGAACTTGCCAAATCATCCTGTCCTCTGTATAGATCTTGGATGTTGAGGGAATGCTTCAATGTGACAGATGATGCTAGATCATTAAACATTTGTGATGTCCGTTGCATGCTGCCTGACCCTCGCTTTCTCCTCACTCATGCTGGCACAAAGCCTGTTGTCACACTATGAAACTCTCACGAAGCAGAGTTTTAAGTGTCAGGGAAATGAAGTCTCCTGCCACCATACTTGTGATTCAGTCAATTTGGAAGTTCTTCCTCCAACCCCAGTAAAGTTTGCATGTGAATAATGCCAAGCTTTTGACTGTAATGTCATGAACAAAACTATGCCTGAACCCTTTGCAAAACACCTATTTCCTGACTCACAGAAACTGTGTGAGTGAACTATTGTTTTTAGTTGCTAAATTTTAGAGCAATCTGAGGTAAATAGATATGGAATAAACATGAAAGGGAAGTGGTAATGTAGGTAATGCGGTATGCATTGGTGGACATTGCAGGTAAAGGGGTGAGGTCTTGATATATGTTATTAGTGAAAAGTGATGAGACCACAGAGGACTCTCATGATTCCAGTGGGTTTCCTACTGGACTAAGCCATAATTCAGTTCTTTATTTTAAATTTGCCACAGGGATTCTGCACATTTCTATGACTCATTAAGCTTCTTGGGGCAAATCTTGCACTATAAGTTAATAAAATCACATGGGCCTCTTCCAAACCTTAATATTTCAAAATTGAATTCCTTGAAGCCAGAGAACTATTTCTCTCTATTGTCTTTGTTGTTCCCTGCACATTCTTTATCAGAGGTAAAGATCCATGTAGGCAATCATCTTCCCCATTTATTTGAATGGTAAAGAGAACATGTGGGAACATGTGACCCTTCAAGAAAATATAGGATGTTGGTGTAACAGTAGGGTTATCCAATGGAAATAACATGTAAAAATTCAGGTTCTATTTCAGTAGGTTTGCATACTATATTTCAGAAAATGAGCTCATATTTTGAACTACTTCATGAAGAGAGAAAGAATGTGGAAGTATGTGGAAGGAAGGAGTTGCTCTTCAGTGAAAATGGCATTAACCACTTTATTTAAGCTGAGGAATTAAGGAAAATATGAAGGAAGAGAGATCCCAGGATGTTAAAAAATTATAACTCCAAGGTATTAGTGATTTTCCCCTTCATGGATGTGCAGGGGACTAAGATGAACTGAAGAAATATAAATATGTGTATCAATTGAGAAAGCCTGGTGCTGTCCCTGGGGACATCAACCCTCCCATTCTCTCTACACATTACTTCACCCAAAGTGGCCTTCCATGATTTTACTTTTCACATCCCTCATGCTTGGCACACTTATGACTTGTTTTAATCTTTCTATGATATTTCTGAAATAAATGGAAAGAATTTTCTAAGTACCACGGGAAACAGAAATTATAGTTACCTTTTAGGGTCCCATGCAAATGCTGTGCTGACTCATCATCTACAGTGTTTGAGATTTTAGGGGCAACATTTTTAGTAGCAGAAGAAGCAGGAACAAAAATCATCCCTTTATATGAAAACAAAAGTGCTCAGGAAGGAGTGCCCTGATTCTGAGAATGTTTAACCTTCCCAACGTCCCGTGCTATTTGATGATTCTGAATATGTACACATTCTCATATATGTTTTAAGAACATGTACCCCTTCTAGAAACACTGATTGCTTTGTTTGTCCCCCAGAAGATTCCTACTCTTCATTCAGAGCCAGTTCACAGGTGACTCCTGCTCTGGTCTCTGTGCAAGGATTTACTCAGGTCTTAACTCCCAGAGTCTTCTGAATTCTCAACTCTCTGCAGCCCCCTCATGCTGGATAGTGGTCCTCTTTTCACATCTATTTTATCTAACAATATAGAGATCCATCAATTGAAAGGATGGTTATTAATATCAGCTACCATGGGGACACTATATGTTATGACTTGCAGATATTTTTAGAATGACAGTTAATAGGTTATCAAGCCCAAACCATTCACATTATTTCCACCAAACTGTGTATCAGTTGAGCAAGCCTGGTGCTATCCCTGGGGACATGAACCCTCCCATTCTCTCTACACCCTACTTCACCCAAAGTGGCCTTCCATGATTTTACTTTTCACATCCCTCATACTTGGCACACTTCTGGCTTGTTTTACTCTTTCTATGATATTTCTGAAATAAATGGAAAGAATTTTCTAAGTACTATGAGAAACAGAAATCATAGTTACCTTTTAGGGTCCTGTTGTCCCATAAACACTAGGGATTTTATGGATCTTGTCCAAGTTTTTTCCAGCAGGTTTCCCTACTGTGATATCTCCCCACATCCCCAGGTCTTGGGTTTTGGTGCCTGAGTTTGCTGATGGTGACAAAGTACCACTATGCTTCCTGGGCTGGGAATTTGTGAGCAAGATCCCACCAGATGACACCTGGGGCAAATTATGAGTCTTACCCATCACTCTCATTTGTTTGAAGAACCAAGTTTAGACATCAGCTGATGTTTGGGGTGGAGGAGACTTCTGTCCTACTCATGTTTCTCTCTTACTGTACAGGTAAAAATGTGACTAAGAGACATAGAGCTTAGTTCGCTAATCTGTGTTGGCCTTTGTGGCTCAGAACTCCCATTCTTTATCCTAGTTTCTATCCCATAGGTATCTGCATTTCGAGATTCTCACTCTCAGCCTGTCTGACTCAGCCAACATCCATCACTCCATCTCTGGAACATCTGTGAGATTTACCTGAATCCTGAGCAGTGGTTTCAGTGTTGGTGACTTCTGGATCCTTTGTACTAACAGAATACAGGGAACTCTCTCCATGGAGCCTTCTTATATTCCAATAAAATTTAGATAAACTCCAGTGCTCTGGGGATGTGAGGCAATTCCATGTACCAATAGTGCTTGACTAATGCAGGGCTTTTGCTCACCTCTGGTCTGTAGCCTGAGGGTGAAGCTGTTATTGTAGTACATGTCATGTAACTCAAAGGCTTCCATATTGCCCCAAACTTATGTGGAAGTGAGACAAAAACCTCCCTTCTGTTCTGCTCTACTAAGAACAGATGCTTTCATTTCCCCAGCACTGGGTGGTCTCTCAGAGTTTCAGAAGCAGAGCCTTACAGACATTCCTCAGTTCTGGGTCTACACATCCTCAGTGGATGGCCATGTTCAGGCCAATACAGATGATGACCCCTGAAGCATCCTGTCTTGAGTAACACCAATTCACCTCCCATATTCAACAATGCCATCATCTTAGATCTCACACAAAGAAGGGGGATCAGAACACTGTTTACTTCATAGGTTGTGGGAATATTAAAAGAAACCTTTGATATGAATGCATTACAGTGTATGGCCCAGATTCAGCTGCTATGATCATTGTTGCTGCTAGCTCAGTTTATTCTAGAACTAAATTCTCTTTTGATTGTTTCTTCCACTATTTTCAGTTTGATGTAATCCAATTTTTCTATTTTTGTTTTCATTTCTTCTTCCTATTTCTTCTATAATTCCTGTTCTTCCCCGCATTCTAATTCCAAAGACTCAGATACAAAGGGAGTTTTTAAAATCTTTTCCTTAATTCGTAAGTGACATGCCAAAATATGAAATGGTATAGATTAATGTGTAACTCATAATTTTCCATACATGTGTGTATTGCATAATGATTAAATCAGCTTTTACATATTTATGTCCTCAAGAATTTGTCAATTCTTTATGGTAAAAACCTTAAAAATTCTTTCTTCTTGATTTTTGAAATGTAATTATTATATTGTCACCATACTGTACAATGGTATACCAGAGCTTCTTGCTCCTATCCAACTATAACTTAGTATTGATGGATCAACTTTTCCCCTTTACCCATCCCTCACTCTTCCTAGCTTTGGTAACCACCAATCTATGCTTCGCTTCTATTAGAACACTTCTTCATTTTCACGTATGTGTGAGATCATGTGGTGCATGTCTTTCTGTGCTTGACTAATTTCACTTAACATAATGATCCCCCATTTCATCCATATTGTTGTAAATGGCAGAATTTGATTACTTTTTCATGTTAAATAATATTCCATTGTGTATGTGTACCACATTTTCTTTATTATTTATCAGATGATGGACACTTAAGTTGTTTCCATTTCTTGGCTAGTGTGAATTATTACATGAACATGGAAGTGCAGATGTCTCTTCTATACACTGATTTCATTTTTTTAGATATATGGCTGGTAGTGGATTGGTGGATCATATCATTGGTGGTTATATTTTTAATATTTTTTGGTGCCTCCATATTATTTTTCATAGTAACATAGTGGCTATACTAATTTACATCCCCATCAAGAGTGTGCGTCTTTATCAGTGCTTGTTAACTTTTTTTTTATAATAACCACTCTTACTGAGGTGATATAATAGCTCATGGTATTTTCTGATTAGCATTTTTTTGATAATTAGTGATGCTGAACATTTTTTTCATGGACATGTTGGTCAGTTATATATCTTCTTTTGAGAAATGTTTGTTTAGATTTATTATTCATTTTTTAAAAAACATATTTATAGTTTCTGGTTTCTTATGTATTCTGTATATCAATCACTTATCAGATGTGGGCATTACTAATTTCACTCTCATTCTGTGGGTTGTCTCTGCAATCTTTTGATTGTTTCTTTCACTGTTTTTAGTTTGATGTAATCCAACTTTTATATTTTTGTTTTCATTTCTTGTGTTTGGGTGTCTTGTTCAAAATGCCCATTCTCTTTTGAAAATGCTGAAACATTTCTTCTATGTTTTTTTTTCTAGTAGTTTCACACTTTCACTTCTTATATTTCAATCTTTAATCCATTTTGAATTGATCTTTGTAACTGGTGAAGAGAGAGGTTTAATTTCATTCTTCATGTGTATATCCAGTTTTTGTAATATCATTTATTTTCTTTTTAAATATATTTGTTTATTTATTATATATCTTCTTCTGAGAAGTGTCTGTTCAGTTATTTTGGTCATTTATTCATTGGGTTATTTATTCTTTTGGTGTTCAGTTTTTTTATATATCCTGGAAATTAGTGTTATATCTAACGTGAGTGTAGTAAAGATGTTTTCTCTCACTCTGTGGGCTATCTCTTCACACTATTGTTTCCTTTGCTGAGAAGAAGCTTTTTAGTTTGAATCTATCCCATTTTTTAATTCTTGATTTTATTTCTTCCACTTTAGGAGTCTTGTTAAGAAGTCAGGACCTAATCCAACATGATAAAGACAACTTCTCTAGTAACTAAAAAATGCAAATCAAAAATACTCTAAGATTTTATCTCACTCTAGTCCAGAATGGCAGATATTAAAAATACAAGCAATAATAAGTGTTGGTGAGGAAGTGGGGAAAAAGATACACTCATACATTGTTGGTGACACTGCAAATTGGTGCAAACAATCTGGAAAGCAGTATGGAGATTCCTTAGAAAACTTGGAATGGAACCACCATATGACCCAGCTATCCCACTCTATACTCAAAAGACTTAAAAGAAGCATACTATCGTGACACAACCAAATCAATGTTTATAGCAGCTCACTTCACAATAGCTAAACTTTGAAACCAACTTAGATGGCCTTCAATAGATGAATGGATAAAGAAACTGTGGTCTATATACACAAGAAAATATTACTCAGCAATAAAGAGAATAAATTATGGCATTTGCAGGTAAATGGATGGAATTGGAGAATATCATGCTAAGCAAAGTAAGCCAATCCCCAAACACCAAAGGCTGAATGTTCTCTCTGATAAGTATATGTTGATCCATAATAGAATGGTGACACTGCAAATTGGAAGAACTTTGGGTAAAGGGGAGGGAGGTGAAAGAAGGGAGGGGCCATGGGGGCAGGAAAGATTGTGGAATGAGATGGATATCATTACTCTACGTACATGTATGACTGTACATATGTTGTTACTCTATATCATGTACAACCAGAGAAATGAAAAATTTTGCTCCATTTGTGTACAATGAATCAAAATGCATTCTTCTGTCATGTATAACTAATCAGAACAAATAAAAATAAATAAATAAAATGAAAAAAAGACTATTTTCTCCAATATGTATTATTATTACCCCTGTCAAAAATCAATTGGCTGTAGATGTATAGGTTTGTTTCTCTCTTCACTATTGGGTTACTTTGGTTTATATGGCTTTCTTTATGTCAATAATATGTGGTTTTGATTACTACAACTTTGCAATGTGTTTCAAAGTCAAATAGTGTAATGCTTCCTGTATTTATCTCTTTTCAAAATGGTGTTGGCTCTTTGAGTTATTTTGTGGTTACACATAAGCTTTAAAATTGTTTTCATTCTAGTTTTATGCTATTGGTATTTTGATAGGGATTGCATTGGATTTATAAATGGCTTTCGATAGTATGAACATTTTAACAATATTGGGTCCATGAAAATGAAAAGTCTTTCCAATGTTTGTATTCTTTTAAATTTCTTTCATCAGCATTACACAATTTTTGTAGAGCTCTCTTTAATTTATGCCTGTGTATCAAATTTTTGTAGCTATTATAAATGGTAATGATTTCTTGATCTATTTCAGCTAATTTGTTATTGGCTTATAGCAATATTATTGATGTTTGTATTTTGATTTTGTATCATTCATCTTTAATGAATTCATTTATTCTAGTAGCTTTTGGTGTGTGTTTGTGTGTGTGTATTGTTTTCTCATGTCATCTGTAAGCAGTGAGAACTAAACTTCTTTTCCAGCCAAGATGTCCTTCATTTATTTTTCTTGCCCAATTTCTCTGGCTAGGATTTCCAGCCTTACGTTGAATAAAAGTGGTTGAAGTGGATATCTCTATCTTATTTCAGATCTTAGAAAATTTTTATCTTTTCCTCAGTAGCATAATGTTATTTGTTAGTTTATTATAAATGGCTTGTATTATCTCTGAAGTATGCTCCTTGTATGCTTAATTTTTTAAGGCATTTTAATCATTACAGATGCTGAATTTTACTGAATGCCTTTTCTGATTTTTATTTCTTCATCCTATTAATATGATCAAGTTTTTTATTTGCATATATTGAACTATCCTTGCTTCTCTGGAAAAGAATTAACTTGTTTGTGGTGAGTAATCTTTATAATTTGCTGTAAGATTTGTTTGCTAATACCTTGTTGAGGATTTCTGTATGTTTATCAAGGATATTGACTTAGTTTTTGTTTTTATAATTGTGTTCTTATCTGGTTTTGGTACCAGGATAAACCTGACCTTGTAGAATGGGTTGTAAGACTTCCTTCCTGTTATGTTTACTAGAAAAACACAGGAGAATTGGTATTAGTTCTTTAAGTTTTTTGGTAGAATTCAGCAGTAAAACCATCTTTTCATGAGTTTTTCTTTGATTAGAGTTTTTTTTTTTTTTTTTTTTTTTTATTCCTGATTCAATCTTGTTACCTCTAATTTGTTTAGATTTCCTCTTTGTTCATGATTCAGTCCTGATGAGGTATACATGTTAAAAAAATGTCCATTTTTTTAGATTATCAAAATTTTTGGCATCTAATTGTTTATAATAATCTCTAATGATCTCTTTTGTTATGTGATATCAGTTTTAATGCCACTCCATTCATATCTGACTTAATTTGAGTTTTCTATTTTGTCTTAGTATAGATATTAGTCTATTTTGTCAATATTTTCAATAAATGAACTCTGTTCCATTGATATTTTGTATTCTTTTATACTCTCAATTTTATTTATTTTTGCTTTGATCTTTATTATTTTCTTCCTTTACTAATTTTGGGTTAATTTGTTCATGTTTTTAGTTTATTCTGTTGCATTGATAGATTTTTTAATGAAGTCTTTCTACTTTTTTTAATGTGGACATTGGTTACTCTAAATTTTCCTAATACTGCTGTTAGTGTACCCATGGTATGCTATGCTGTGTCTACATCTTAATTTATTTCAATTAATTTTTTAATATGTTCTTCTTTTTTTCTGATCTATTGGTTGTTGGTTGATCTATTGAGTTGGTCAATTAATTTCTATGTATTTGTATAGTTTCCAAAGTTTTCTTGTTACTGATTACTAGCTTTACTACTCAAGGACAGAAAATATATGTAATAAAGTTTCAAATTTAAAAATTTGTTAAGACTTGTTTCATGACCTATTCTATAATCTATCCTAGAAAATGTTCCAGAATCGAGAAAATGAATATTCAATATCTGTTGATTGGAATGTTCTGTTGACATCTATAATAGATCTGTTTGGTCTAGGTGCAATATAACTCTGATGTTTCTTCATTGATTTTTCTCTTTGGATGATCTTTCCATTACTAAATGTGTGATGCTAAAATTCCCAAGTATTATTATATTGGAGTGTATTGTATTGCAGTGTATCTCTCTCTTTAGATTTCTAGATACTTGCCTTATATATTTGGGTGCTCTGATATTGGAAACATATATATTTACAGTTGTAATTTCCTCTTGCTGAATCGATTCCTTTACAGAATATTCTGTCCTTCCCTGTCACTTTTCACTGATTTTGACTTGTCTGTTGTAGTATGGCTACTTACGCTTTCTTTTACATTTCATTTTCATGGATCATGCTCATCCCTTTAGTTTCAGTCTTAGAGGTGAAGTAAATTTCTTGCAAGCAAAATATGATGGGGTGTTGGGTTTTTCTTTTTCTTTTCTTTCTTTCTTTCTTTTTCTTTTTTTTTTCTTTGTAGTAGGGATAGAGCTCAGGGGCACTTAACAACTGAGCTACATCCCTACCCCATTTTATATTTTGTTTGGAGACAGGATCCTGCTAAGTTGCTTAGGGTCTCAATAAATTGCTGAGGCTGGCTTTGAACTCATGAGCCTCATTTATTCCATGCCTTTTAATTGGAGAATTTTATTTGTTTACATTCAAAGTAGTATTTGGTAGATAAAAATTCCTGCAATCATTGTGTAACTCGTTTTCTAGTTTTGTTGTAGCTCTTTCCTTTTTCCCTTTCTTACAACCTTTCCTTGTGTTTTTAAATAAGTTATTTGTGTAGTCTATTTTGATTTCACAGTTATTATTAGTTATTTGTCTATATAGATTATTGTTTATGGCTATCATGATCTTATTAACTATAAATTACTAATCCTTCAACATTCATATTATAACATACACTAATGAGCATTTTGATTATAACAAGCTATTTTGATATAGATGCAAGTTAACATAATAGTAAAGAGAAGAACTGGAGCTAACAAAAGAGCAAGATATATATATATATATATATATATATATATATATATATATATATATATATATATATATATATAATTTGTTTATATGTATAAATATACACATGCATGCACATAGATATATATGGAAATATATATGAAAAACTCTCTGGTTGTATTTAATTCCTCTCCATATTTTGAAATTTTGGTATTCTATTTTACGCAATTATATATTACCTATTGTCTAACATGAATGCAGTTATTATTATAATTGTTTTGGGTTTTTTTTGGTCTCTATACTAAAGTTATGAATTGTTTACATGTCATCGTTACAATATTAGAACCTTCTGAGTTTGTTTGCAGAATTATTCTTGCCAGAGAATGTTATACTTCCTCCCTTACTCATTCATGCTTTTTTCAGTTTGAAGAACGTCCTTTAGCATTTCTGTTGGAACAGGCTTAGGAAAACATATTATCTCTACTTCTGTTTATCTGGATCTGTCTTTATCCCTCCTTCATTTGTAAAGGATAGCTTGGCTATATATACAACTTTTTTGGCCAATGTTTTATTTCTTTTAGTACTGTGAAAATTTAATACTACTCTCTTCTACATTGTAAAGTTTCTGCTGAGATGTTTATTGTCAGGCAACATGCAGCACCCCATATGTTATTTATTTCTTTGCAACTTGGAGAATTTTTTCTTTATATTTCACCTGTGAGAGTCTGATTATAATGTCTTGGGGTAGACTAGGTTGAGTTAAATTTGGATGGTGACTTTTGACTTTCCTATACCTAGATATTTGTATCCTCCTCTAGATATGGGATATTTTCTGCTATATTATTTTTAATAAACTTGAATACCAACTTTTTGCGTTTTCAAGTCTTTTTGAACCCTCATAATCAGAATTTTTTCTCTTTACATATGTCCCCAAAGTTTCCTTAAACTTTCTTCATTTGTTTTTCTTTTTTTATTTTCCAACAGTGCATTTTCAAATGCATGTGCTCAAGATTACTAGTTCTTTGTAATGTTTGATCCATACTGCACTTGATGCCTTCTGTAGCATTTTCAATTTTCAGCTCACAATATTGCAAGATTTTTGTTTTCATTTTTACTTATTCTTTTTAGTTACATGTGAGAGTAGAATCCATTGTGATAAAATTATGCAAGCATGGGATATATCTTATTCTAATTAATACGCCAAATTTGTGAGTACCCATGGTAGTAGAATTCACTTAGGTATTTTTGTATATGCACATAAGAAAATTATATTAGATTCATTCTGCTGTCTTTACTATTTCTGTTTCCTCTCTTATCTTCATTTCCCTTGTTTAATTCAATGAACTTGTATTATTCCCCTCCCAACCTTCCTTTGGGTGTCTTAGCCTCCACACATGAGAAAGGACATTCATCCTTTGGTTTTTTGAGACTGGCTTATTTTACTTAGCATGATAGTCTCCAGTTCCATCCATTTATGGAAAATGTTCCATAAATGAACATCAAGCCATTCTTCTTTATGGCTGAGAAATAGTACATTGTTTATATATACACCACAATTTCTTTATGCATTTATCTGTTGAAGGGCACCTAGTTTGGCTCCATAGCCTAGCTATTGTTAATTGTTCAGCTATAAATATTGATGTGGCTGTGCCACTGTAGTATGCTGATTTCAAATCCTTTGTATATATGTCAAAAAGTGGAATAACTGAGTCAAATAGTGATTTCATGCCTCATTTTTTGAGGAATATTGTTTCCAGAGTGGTTGCAAAAATTTGCAGCACCACCAACAATGTATGAGCATACCTTTTCCAACCTTCTCACCAAATTTCTTGTTACTTATATTCTTGATAATTGCCATTCTGGGTGGAGTGAGATGGAATCTCAGTGTAGTTTTAATTTACATTTTTCAAATTGCTAAAGACATTGTGCATTTTTCTCATGTAATTATTGACAATTAATATTTCTTATTTCTTATTTTAAGTCTGTTCCATTTCTTTGCCCATTTATTGATTAGGTTATTTGTTTTTCTGGTGTTTTGTCTTGAGTTCTTTGAATATCCTAGAAATTAATGCCCCATCTGAAGTGCAGGTTGCAAAGATTTTTCTCCCATTCAGGAGGCTTTCTTCATGATCTTGGTTGTTTCCTTTGCTGTGAAAGTTGTTTAGTTTGATGCCATCCCATTTATTGATTTTTTTTATTTTTCATTTTTAATTACACATAACAAAAGAATGCATTTTGACATATTATACGTACATGGAGTATAACTTATTCTAATTTGGAAACCATTCTTGTGGTTGTACATAATGTGGAGTTTCACTGGTTGTGTATTCATATATGAAAATTTTTTTGCACTTCATGATTCTTGTTAAGTAAGTCAGTTCCTTAGCCAATATGTTGAGGTATTGGGTCTACATTTTCTTCTAGTATTGCAGTGTTTTTGTTCTAATTTATTGGTCATTGATCCCTTTGAGTTTAGTTTTGTACAGGGTGAAAGAGAGAGGTGTTAACTTTAATTGTATTACATATGGATGTACAGTTTTCCCAGCACTGTTGACGAGGTTATCTCTTTTCTCTAGTGTATGATTTTGGCACCCTTGTCTAGTGTAAGGTAATTGTATTTATGTGGATTTATCTCTGTGTCTTCTATTCTGTTCCTTTGGTCTTCATGTCTGATTTTGTGCAAATACCATACCATTTTTAAAAATTGTAGCTCTGTAGTGTATAATTTAAAGTCCACTTCACTTTTCTCACCAAGAAAATAGCCTCTGGCTATTCTTGGTCTCTTATTTTTCCAAATGAATTTTATGACATATATTTTTTTACTTCTTTGAAGAGTATCATTGAAATTTTGATGGGAATTGCATTGAATCTGTATTGTGCTTTTGGTTTTATGGCCATTTTTCACATTATTAATTCTGTCTACCCAAGAGCATGGGTGGTCTTTCAATCTTCTAAGGTTTTCCTCAATTTCTTTCTTTAGTGTTCTGTAGTTTTTATTGTAGAAATACTTCACCTCTTTTGTTAGATTGATTATTAAGTATTTTTTGAGGCTATTGTGAATGGAATGGTTTTCTTAATTTCTCTTCCAGCTGATTCATCATTGGAGTATAGGAATGCAATTGATTTGTGAGTGCTAATTTTATTTTATTACTTTTTCCTTTTTATTAACTTTTAAATTTGTTTTAATTGGTTATACATGACAGTAGAATGCACTTATGCACTTTGACATATCTTACATAGATGGAATATATTTTCTCATTTTTCTGAGTGTATATGTTGCAGAATCATATTGGTCATGTAGTCACATGTATACATATAGTAATAATGTCTGTTTCAATCTACTCTTTCCTAGCCCCACATCCCCTCCTCTTTCCTCCCATCACTTTCCTCTACCTAATCTAAGGTAATGCTATTCTTCCATAGTGCCCCCTCCTTATTGTGAATTAGCATCTGCATATTACAGAAAACGTTTGGCCTTTGGTTTTGTGGGATTGGCTTATTTTGCTTAGCATGATATTTTCCAAATCCGACCATTTACTGGCAAATGCCATAATTTCACTCTTTTTAAAAGCTTAGTAATATTCCACTGAGTGTATATACCACATTTTCTTTATCCATTTATCTATTCAGGAACATCTAGGTTGGTTCCATAGTGTAGCTATTGTGAATTGATTTGCTAAAAACATTGATGTGGCTGCATCACTATAGTATGCTGATTTTAAATCCTTTGGATATAAACCAAGGAGTAGGATAGCTGGGTCAAATGGTGGTTCCATTCCCAGTTTTCTAAGGAATCTACATACTGCTTTCCATAGTGGTTGCACCAATTTTCAGGCCCAACAGCAATGTATGAGCCCACTTTTTCACCATGTCCTTGCCAACATTTATTGTTGCCTGTATTCTTGATGATTGCCATTCTGACAGAAGTGAGACGAAATCTTAGAGTAGTTTTAATTTGCATTTCTCTAATTGCTAGAGATGTTAAATACTTTTTAAATATATTTTTTGATCAATTGTATTTCTTCTTCTGTGAAGTGTCTGTTCAGTTCCGAATTAGCCCATTTATTGATTGGATTATTATTATTTTTTTTTTGGTGTTGAGTTTTTCCATATCCTAGAGATTAATGCTTTATCTGAGGTACATTTGGTAAAGATTTTTTCCCAATCTGTAGGCTCTCTACTCACATTATTAATTGTTTCCTTTACTGAGAAGAAACTTTTTAATTTGAATCCATCCCATTTATTGATTCTTTATTTTACTTTTTGTGCTTTAGAAGTCTTGTTAAGGAAGTCAGATCCTAGGCCAACATGGTAAGATTTGGGCCTATTTTTTCTTCTGTTAGCCATAGGGTCTCTGTTCTAGTTGCCTAAGTCCTTGATCCACTTTGGGTTCATTTTTGTGCAGGGTGAGAGATAAAGGTTGCATTTTCTTTTGCTACATGTGGATTTCCAGTTTTTCCAGCACCATTTGTTGAATAGGCTATCTTTTCTTCAGTGAATGTTTTCAGCAGCCTTGTCTAGTATGAGCTAACTGTATTTATGTGGGTTTGTCTCTGTGTCCTCTATTCTGTTCCATTGGTCTACAAGTCTATTTTGATGCCAATACCATGCCATTTTGTTACTTTAGCTCTTAAGTATAGTTTAAGTTCTGGTATTGTGATACTCCTGCTTCACTTTTCTTGCTAAGGATTGCTTTAACTTTCTGGGTCTCTTATTTTTTCTGAATAGATTTCATGATTGCTTTTTATATTTCTATGAAGAATGTCACTTAGATTTTAATAGGAATTGCATTAAATCTGTATGATGCTTTTGGTATTATGGCCATTTTGACAGTATTAATTCTGCCTATCCAGAAGCATGAGAGGTCTTTCCATCTTCTGAGGTTTTCTTCAACTTCTTTCTTTAATGTTCTGTAATTTTCATTGTAGAGATCATTCACCTCTTTTGTTAGATTGATTCCCAGGTATTTTATTTTTTTAAGGCTATTATGAATGGAGTAGTTTTCTAAATTTCTCTTTCAGTGGATTCATCACTGATATATAGGAATGTGTTTCATTTTTGAATGTTGATTTTATATCCTGCTACTTTGCTGAATTTATTTATTAGTTCTAGAAGTTTTCTCATGGATTTTTAAAAAATCTTCTAGATATAGAATTATGTCATCAGCAAATAGTGATAATTTGAGTTCTTCTTTACCTATTTGTATCACTTTAATTTCTTTTTTTTTGTCTAATTGCTCTGACTAGAGTTTCAAGGATGTTGTTAAATAGAAGTGGTGAAAGAGGACATCCTTGTCTTCTTCCAGTTTTTAGCAGGAATGCTTTTAATTTTTCTCCATTTAGAATTATTCTGACCTGGGGTTTTAGCATGTATAGCTTTTACAATGTTGAGGTATGTTCCTATTATCCCCAGGCTTTTGAACATGAAGGTGTGATATATTTTGTCAAATGCTTTTTCTGCATCTATTGAGATGGTCACATGATTCTTGTTTTTAAGGCTATTAATATGATAAATTATGATTATTGATTTCTGTATGTTGAACCAACCCTGCATCCTTGGGATGAATCTTACTTGATCATGGTTCACTGTCTTTTAAATATGTTTTTGTATGTGATTTTCCAGAATTTTACTGAGAATTTTTGCGTCTATGTTCATCAGAGATATTGGCCTGAAGTTTACTTTGCTCGATGTGTCTTTGTCTGATTTTGGTATCAGGGTGATATTAGTCTCATAGAATGAGTTTGGAAGGGTCCCCTCCTTTTCTATTTTCTATGGAATGCTTTGAGGAGTATTGGTGTTAATTCTTCTTTGAAAGTCTTGTAGTACTCGGCTGAGAATCATTCTGGTTCTTGGCTTTTCTTGGTTAGTAGGATTTTGATGGCATTTTCTATTTCATTAATTGAATTTGATCTGTTTTAATCATGTATGACCTCCTCATTCAGTTTGGAAATATGTCCCTAGAAATTTGTTGATGTCTTCAATATTTTCTATTTTATTAGGGTATAAATTTTTAAAATATTTTCTAATTATCTGTATTTCAGACATGTCCATTGTGATGTTTCCTTCTTCGTCTTGTATTTTAGTAATTTGAGTTTTCTTTCTTTTTTTCTTTGCTTGCATGGCCAGGGGTTTATTTATTTTATTTATTTTTTCAAAAAACCAACTTTTTGTTTTGTTATTTTTTAAAATAGTTTCTTTTGTTTCAATTTCATTAATTTCAGCTCTGATTTTAATTATTTCCTATCTTCCACTGCTTTTGTTGTTGATTTGTTCTTTTTTCCTAGGGCTTTGTAATGTAGTGTAAGCCCATTTATTTGTTGACTTTTTATTTTTTTTAATGAATGCACTCAATGCAATTAACTTTCCTCTTAGTACTACTTTCATAGTGTTCCAGAGATTTTGATATGTTTTATAAATGTTCTCATTTATCTCTAAGAATATTTAAAATTTCATCCTTGATTTCTTTCAATAGTCATTCATTATTTACTTGTGTATTATTTAGTCTCCAGTTGTTACAGTAGCTTCTATTTTTTTTAAATTTTATCATTTATTTTTAATTTTATTCCATTGTGGTCTGATAGAATGCAAGGTACTATCTCTGTTTTTTGTATTTATTGAGTTGCTTTGTGGCCTAAGATATGGTCTATTTTAGAGAAGAAGCCATGTGCTGCTGAGAAGAAAGTATATTTGCTCTTTGATAGGTGAAATATTCTATACATGTCTGTTAAATCTAAATTATTGATTGTATTATTTAGTTCTATAGTTTTCTTTTTTAATCTGTCCAGTGGTGAGAAAGGTGTGTCAGAGTTACCCAGTATTATTTTATTGTGGTCTATTTGACTATTGAAATTGAGAAGAGTTTTTTTTTTTTTTTTTTTTTTTTTTTTTTCATGTACATACATGCTCCATAGTTTGGGGCATAAATATTTATAATTATTATGTCCTGCTTATATATACTCCCTTTGAGAAGTATGAAATGTTCTTCTTTGTCTCTTCTGATTAACTTTGGTTTGAAGTCTCCTTTATCTGAAACGAGAATGGAAACCCCTGCTTGTTTACACAATACATATGAGTGATAAATTTTTCCCATCCTTTCATCTTCAGCCTGTGGATGTCTTTGCCCATGAGGTGAGTCTCTTGAAGACAGCATATTGTCGGGTCTTATTTTTAATCCAATCTATGTATTGGATTAAAAAACAAGACCCAACAATATGTCTATGTCTTTTAATTTATGAATTTAAGCTGTTAATATTAAAGGTTATTATTGAGATATGATTTGTATTCCCTGTCATGATGATTTACATATGGTCTTTAATTTGTCTTAATTTCTCATTTGGTTGAATGCCCCTTTAGAGTAATCTTCCCTTTGCTGATTTTCACTTTTTTTTCTTACTTCATCTTCATGGAATATTTTGTTGAGAATGCTCTGTAGTGTAGGCTTCCTAGTTGTGAATGCTGTTAATTTTTGTTTATCAAAGAATGTTTTAATTTCATCTTCAAATCTGAAACTTAATTTTACTGGATATAAAATTCTTGGTTGGCATATGTTTTCTTTCAGAGCTTGAAATATATTATTTCAGGACCTCCTAGCTTCCAGAGTCTGGGCTGAGAAATCAGTTGAGATCCAAATTGGTTTTCCCCATATGTAATTTGACTTTTTTCTCTCATAGCCTTTAAGATTTTATCTTTATTCTTGTGTTACTCATTCTCATTATAATGAGTCTTGGTGTGGGTATGCTGAAATTTTGTACATTGAAGGTATTGTAAGCCTCTTGTATTTGATTTTCCATTTCATTCTTTAGAATTATAAAATTATCTGCTATTATATCATTGAAAAAATTGTATATTCCTTTGGTTTGTATCTCTGCTCCTTCATCTATTCTGATAACTCTTAAATTTGGTCTTTTCATGTTATCCCCTAATTCTTAGATGTTCCATTCATGGTTTTAATTATCTTCTCTGCATGTTCAACTCTATTTTCAAGATTATATATTTTGTTTTCATTGTCTGAAGTTCTGTTTCCATGTTGTCAATACTTTCTATTGAATTTATAACGTGGTGTACTGATTCCTTCATTTTGAGAATTTCTGCTTGTTTTTTTCACCATCTCAAACTCTTTATTGAAGTGGCCTTTCATTTCCTGTATCTTTTTCTTTGATTCAAATTCTTATACTATCCTTTACTTCACATACGAATTTAACTACAAACAAATTGAACTCCTTCTTGGACATTTCTTCTACTGTGTTATTAGTGACTTCTGTTGTGGAAGTATCTTGGTTTGGTTGAGATGCTTTATTCCCATTTTTTCATGTTTTTTGTTTGTTTTGCCATCTAAAACTATGGATCGAAGGCAAGATGAATTTTACCCTGTAGACCTATGGTGTCCCTGAAGGTTGCCAGTGCTTTGCCTTTACTAATGAGACCAATATCAACAACACCCAGTGTACACACTATATAGCCTTAATCCTAATAACTTCCACTAAGGCATCTACCACTTTCTTGCATTAAACCAAAATGATGAGTTAAATAACTATCTATAGTACAAGCAAAATATTTGTCAAAATGATTTACAATTTCAAATGGTGGACAAGAGAACAGAGGTAGTACATTATGCAATATTTGCAAGGGAGGAAGAGAGAAGCTAGAAATAAAAAGTCACAGGAAGAGTGGAAGAGGAGCCAACAGTGATTGGCTGTTGGTTGGAAAGAAAATCCAAGAAAATAAACAAGAAAGAGGAAGAATACAAAGAGAAATAATTAAAGACATAAGAATACAACGAAAGTGCAAAACACCATTCATATATCATTGTCCTCCACACCGGATGAATAACATCCTGTTCCAAATATGGTAGAGGGATTAGTGAATCAAAAAATAAAATAAAATAAAACAAATCTTGCTGGAAAGTTGAACGGTCTCTCAGTATTCAACAGTTTCTCAGCCCTGTCTCTGATGTCTCTCAGTATCACCAAACCCAGATTAGCCCTTGCAAACCCAATCTCTACCCCACTGATCTGGGCTTCAGATACTTCAGGCTTGGCCATGCTGCAGTCCTAAAATCTCAATGCTATTCCTACTTGCAGGGAGACCACCAGGGATACACTCATGCAAAGGAGCAAACCTGAGATGCAGCAGCAAGACAAGGGCCACCAGCACTCTCAGCAGGAAGACCCCAGGCTCCTCCGAACCCACAGCCACCCCCACACTGGACCTACAGGTCCCTGCTGGAGTATCCAGGCAGAAGCTCTTGTGGTGGCAAACCTGCTGACACCTGAGCCCCAGGCCCTAGCTGGTGTCCCAAAATGGGTGCAGCCACGTGCAACCAAACCTGGAGTCTCCCCCAAAGCAGTCTTCTAGGCTGTGATAGCAGCAGTATTTGAGGAGGTTGTTGGCAGCAGGCAGCGGGTCAGCAGTAACAGCAACTGCAGTGGCAACTGCAGCTGCAGCTGTGGGGGCTGCATTACCAGGCCATCTCTGGGGGTCAGCAGCAGGGTGGGTTTCAGTTGCATCCATGGCAGCGATTTCTTCTATGGCAGCAGCACCCAGAAAGAAGACCACCAGGCGACCTCAGGCTGGCAGCAGCAGAATCAGAGGCAGAAGCAATGGTAGTATGATTCTTATCTTTAATTCTATTGATGTGATGGATTATATTTATTGATTTCTGCATGTTGATCCAACTTTGCATCCCTGGAATGAACCCCACTTGATCATGGTGCACTCTTTTTAATATGTTTCTGTATTTAATTTGCCAGAATTTAATTGAGAATTTTTGCATCTTTGTTCATTAGAGATATTGGTCTGAAGTTTTCTTTTTTTGATGTGTCTCTGCCTGTTTTTTTGGAATCAGGGTGATATTGGTCTCATAGAATGAGTTTGGATGTGTACCCTCTTTTTTCTCTTTTATGGAATAATTTGAGGAGTATTGGTTTTCTTTGAAGGGGTTGCCAGTTTTAGATCACCTTCTTTAAATGATTAACATGCTTAAAATTTATGTTTAAGGTAAAAAAGGAAATATTTACAAAACTAAGGTGGAACTGCCTAGCTTAATCATGCTTTTTGTTTCTAAAGGGCATCTGGAGACTTTTAGCAAAAGCACCTTCTACATTTGTGTTTCCAGAAGCAAAACTAGCTGCCCATACATGGTGGGTGTGGATTAGTTGTAGGTGATCAGAGGAAATAATTCAGTATGGGAGACCCAGGTGACATCTTTCTGACATTTAGATGTCCCTTCCTTCTGGCCCAGACTTGCTGGTCATTCTATGAGATCTAAATCCTCAGGAGAAATGAGTTCTTGTCTTTATTGTTAGGGTAAACCCTTGAAGATATTATGAAATATTCAGTAAAGGATCAAACCTTTTCATGAAGGAGATGGTTCCCTGTTTAATCTAAGAATTGCTAATTATTTTGATTGTTTTTTTGACATTGGGTAAAAATCAATGCTTTTGGTCTATAGCCTCTGATTTCATTTAGATTATGGTATATAAGATCATCATTATGTAAATATTTTCAAAAAACCTGTTTTCCTCCAATGTCAATCTGTGGGGCATTTACCAAATAAATTTGATCAGGACTTGATGAATGGATAATTCTTGGGGACACATCCATGAACATGTGATCCATTTATAGATCAATCCTCACACACAAGAAATATATAAAAATAGATTAATAATCTTAAATAACTGTTGGATTCACAAGAAAATAATGAATTGAAGGATAGTTATTAAGGAGAATTTAATACCCACAGTGGGCAGCAAGAGAAGAGGAGGCTTTTTCCAGGTAGTATCATGCTTTCCCAGGAAAGACAGACCTAAAACCATGGGGCCATCAAGAGTGGGCTGAGGAAACCGAATATGAGAGATTCAAGCCCCCAAACAAGTTATAGTAATAGTGAAACCTGGATAGAAATGTTGCCATGTATTAACAGAGTATTTCATCTCTTGAGATGGGATTTTGATGGTCCCGTATTTATAACGACTCTAGGAACCCAATAAAAGCAAAATCAAATGTCACATTAAGATGAAATGTGCTTGGGAGAATAGAAATAAATAGGGACAAGGGACAAGAAATGCCCAGCTCAAACCCTTATGAAGCTACCTACTCATTCTATTGTCCTGAGCTGGGTCAGCTGAAAGATCCGTCTGTTGTATTGATAAAACACTCTCTCAGGATAGCTGGACAGTGCCAGATGGGATGGAGAAATTGGTATATGTGACCTGTAGGGGGTGCAGTTTGGGCTTGTCTTGAGAGGCCAAGGCTCTGGGCCAGGTCATATGTGCAAATACTCTACTGGTTCTCACACACCCACTTGGGAAAGCAGTTTTCTCACTAAAATATAACTTTGGTGAATCTGAATCCCAGAAATTACCTGTCATGTTAGAACTAGGCCTTGCTTCTCATCCTTCTTCCTTTTTCATTCTCCACTCTCATAAATTATTTGTCCAGGTTTGATGTCCAGGCAGGAAAGATAGACAGCCAAATAAACATATTTTTAAATAATTATTTTAATTTTCATATATATACCCACATATACACATACATGTATATTATGTATGTAAATATGTACATATATAGTATCAAGCTATATATAACAGACTATATATTATATAGAGTTCATATATGATGTAAGCTTACATATATAATGTAAGCTATATGTAGTGATCAAAACTTTTCACTCAAAGAAAAGTTCAACTCATGTGGCATTCTGAAAGAGTTCAAAAAACATGCAAGAAAATATTCCAGGTCCTGGGGTTGTGGCACTAGAGTGCTCACCTAGCATGTGTGAGGTGCTGGGTTTGATCCTCAGCACCACTACATCACTACACAACTACAACTAAAACAAATTAAAAGAAAGAGAAAATATTCCAATAAGGGCCTGGTGAAACATGATGAGGCTGAGACAGGAGGATTGCAAGTTCAAAGCTAGCCTTAGCATTTTATTGAGGCCCTAAGCAACTCAGCAAGACCCTATCTCCATATAAAATGTAAAAAAAAAAAAGTGTTGGAGATGTTGCTTAGTGGTAAAGTGCCTCTGTGTTCAATCCCTGGTGATGTGTGTGTGTGTGTGTGTGTGTGTGTGTGTGTGTGTATGTATATTAAATGATTGAAACAGATGGCATATTGCCCATACTGAAATATGACCCTAGCAAAATTATAATGTGAAATCAATATAAATGTATTATATATAAAAATTAAAAATATATATATTTTCTTGTTTTTTTTTAAATTTTGTTCTCTTTATACATACATGATAGTAGAGTGTATTTTGACATATTATACATTCATGGAATGTATAACTTAGGATTATATTCTTGTGTTTATACGTGATGTAACATTTCACTGGTCATGTATTCATATATAAGCATAGGAAAGTTATATCTGATTCATTCTACTTTCTTTCCTACTCCCATCCTCCTTCCCTTCCCTTCATTCCCCTTTATCTAAGCCAATGATCTTCTATTCTTCCCATCCTCCCTCTCCTTATTGGGTGTTAGCATTCACATATCAGGGAATGGGACTGTAGACTATCATACTAAGTGAAACAAACCAACCAGCCCAAACCAAAGTACATATAACTTTTAACATTAACTTAAACTTTATTCAAGATATTAGCTAGTGGAATCTATGTTTTATTGCTAAAATTTCCTTGAATTACCAGAGAGGAACTGGGATGAGAACAGAACATTTGACCAGCCACTGGAAGATATTTTAATTTTGGAAAGAATTCAGATAGGAAGGAGCAATGAGTCATATGTCAAATATCCCAATAAGAGCCTTGTGCTCTCAGCTTTGTTTCTCTCCATACACTGTAGGAGAGAAAAATAGAGTTACTAAATATATCATGGATACATGTTTCCCATGTTGAGCATCACTCATCAATTAGGTCCTTCAGTGATGCAAAGAACAGGCCAAAGTCATGCCCTACCATGTCAAGCACCATCTCTCAAGATCCACCAGGGGCATTCCTCCCTCTTTGCTACTTCTCACACATAGATGAACTCTAGGGGCTCTAGGTTCTTCTGCCATATATACTTTATCAACCACTCCATTTTCCAACAGTGGTGAGCAGTGACTGGAAAGAGAAAGGAGGGGAAGTAATTGTGTAAAGGGGACAGAGTTCCTGCTCAGGATAATGAAAAAGTACTGGAAATGGATCATGGTGATGGTGATTATAACATTGAAAATATACTTAGGGCCACTGAATTGTATACTTAAGGGTGATTAAAATGAGAAAAAGCATTTTTTGAATGCTTGGATATTGAACCCAGGGCTTCATGCATGCTAGATAAACACTCTCCCACTTAGGTATAACTTCAGCACCCAATTTTATCTTATATATATTTTACCATAAGTAAATGATTGCTTATTAAAACTTAAAAGCTAATAAAAACTCAGAAAAATATTATTTTCAAACTTACAAACTTTGCCATATTCTAACTTATCATCATCAAAAAATATAGTAATTTTTGATTACTCTGGACTGAATTTTATTTTCCCATATTCCTCTCTTGAACTTCCAACCCCCATGTCACTATATCTGGAAACAGAACCTTCAATGATGTAACTGAGATTAATTGAGTTCATAATGGTGGAACCCTAGTAGAAAAACTCTAGTGTCCTTATAAGAAGAATTTAGGGCACAGACTACATAAAATAAAGATAGACAATTGGAGAACAAAAAGAAATCATCTGCAAGTCAAAGATGGAGGATCTAAGGGAAATACAACCTGATGACACCGTGATCTTGGACATATTAGAAAATAAATTCCTCTACTTAGAGTCAGTAGGGTGTGAAATTTTTTATGTTTGTCTTATCAAAATTATAAACATAATTTTTATTTAATTTTTTGTCTTTAGCAGTAACATTATTATTATTTTTAAAAACAGCTCAGATGGTGTTTTTTAAAATTTTGTTCTTTTTATATATACATGACAGTAGAGTATATTTTGACATATTTACACAAATATGTAGTATATCTTATTCTAATTAAGATCTCAGTCTTGTGGTTGTGCATTGTGTGGAGATTCATTTTGGTGGATTCATATATTTACATAGGAAAGTGTTGTCAGATTCATTCCACTGTCTTTCTTATTCCTGTCAGTCCTCCCTTCCTTCATTCTCTGTGGGCTTCTTATGTAGCAATGGGTGTATATTCAGTGACAGTGACATTTTATCTAATTAGAATCATGTGACTTCCTCTTTATTTGAACTTGAGACATATTCACTACTTATCCTCACTGACCACAGCTTTTTTTTCCTAACTGCCCTTTCCAAATTAATCCATGGTAGGTTCATACCTTTACAATTCAGGCTCAAAAATCAGGATCAATCAATGTGTTGGAGGAAACATGACCAGGATCTTGTGAAGATTTAATCCCTCCCAAATTGAGTAAACACTTTCTCCAGTCCCCAGGGCGGAATGAGAGCCTGGTGTCAAGATTCTGAGGAATCCTGGGAAATGACCCATAGGCCCTGAGTGGGACATGGACCTCAGCTGAAATCTTAGATTAAGTTTCAGAAATTTGTCCCATCCTTCTTGTTAACTGTGAAAGCTGATTCTCACCTTCACTTTCAAAGTCCCCACATGATAGTTCCTGGGCAATATATATTTCATAGTTCTTGGCTTCTCAAAAGAAAGATTTTAGTCAAGAGACAGAAAAAAAACATAAAGGGTTTATTTTGTGAAGTGAAAATACTCCATAGGGAATGTGGAGTAACATCCCAAGGGAGAAAGTGGCTTGGAATTTTGCATGTGGTGGGGGTTTTTATTTTTTTGGTCTGGAAACCTCTTTCCTCATTTATTATATATTTGGTGTGGCTACCAGGGTTTCCCACCATGAATTAGTTAGTGCTTCAGTGTTATGGATGTGCTCCAATGTCAAAGTCCCTTAGGCTGGTTACTCTCATTTCTTCTTACATTTTTTTTGAGTGAATGAAACATTTATTATTGAGTTATCATTTATATTAAATTTTAAGCATCTTCTTTCTACATATTTTATAGCCATAAATACTCTTATTTTTTGAGGAATAAAATTTAATTTTATTTTCATTAAGATTTATGAATATAGAGTTTTTATTTTTAAAATTATTCTTATTGGTTCTTTCTAGTTATACATGACAATAGAATTCATTCTGACCTACTTATAAAAGCATGGAACATAATTTGTTCTAATTCAATCCCCAGCACTTTTCCTTCCCCTCTCTTCCTCCCACCCTCTATTCTCTTTCCTCTATTCTACTGATTTTTCTCCTGTTTACTTTTAGTTTTTTTTTAACTAGTGTCTTGCAAATATACATGATTGTGAGATTCACTGTGCTATATTCATATATGTACATAGAAATTTCAAGTCTGATTCATTCATTGTGTGTCTCTATTCTATCCCTCCTCCCTTCCCTTCATTCATTTTTCATTCCATTTAAGAAGGTAGTACCTGGGTGGGGTTTCTCAGGAGGTATAATAAGTACTCAAGATGGAATAGACCATTCTCTGCTTCCCCCATCCCCTGCTAATGTCCTCCCATCTCCCTACTATAAGAATAGACACATATTCACCTGAACCCTGAGGACTCTCCTTTCCGAGCTAGAACATATATTCCACTGCTCACTCTGGCTAGTGAAAACTTTACAGTTCCATAGCAGCCAGAGTGACATCCTGACACCCATCAGTTTTCTAAGTGAACTTCAGTCTGTGGAATAGACCGATGTTTGTACAAAATGGGCGAGCTTGGTTAGGGTCCAGGATGCAGTCAAATGTGACCAGACCTGGTGAACCATAGTTTGGATAATTGCAAAGATCCAGTTTTGGACAAAAAAAAAAATACACATCTCAACTGCAGCAAGAATGAGCCTAGGTATTGGCGGAAATGAATTCTCAATATACTACCATGTCACTTATGCATAATCTTTCCTTGTTTGTCTTTACTCATACTATATTTTGTGTAAACATGATATTACCATGTTATAGAAACCCCAACAGCAAAAATATCAGGATCAACACAATAAAATATAAGAATGTTAGGAATTAACAGATAATTTTCTCTATATAAAGCAAATGGGTTCATCACAAGTTATTTATAAAGGACCTTATGAAAGGAAAATTAAATGTGGAAAATGGAACTCAAAAGAGGGAAAATAACACTGCTTCTTAAACTTTCTTTGTCCTTTATAATTTTCTTTTAAGGTTAATTTCTATTAATACAGCTGTGGGTTAAACCACATTAATAGTGGAAAGCATCTTAACTTCCTTGTGAAGCATCTGTCAGATGTCTCCCTGGCAAGCAGTGGGAGGTCCCCATGGACAACAGCCAGCATCAATAGATAATTTTGAGCTGGGCATCCCTTATGAAGGACCAAATAGTCACTGGGCAGGGGCTGGGTATTCTGTTTCTGTTCTTGCACTGGTCTAGAGTGGGTGCATCTCTCATGTTTGTAGAGTAATAGTTGAAGATTCTACCATTCTAAGATGAAAGTTGGAGCAGGTATCATGGACATATGCCAACATGTCATGATGCAGTGTCTGCATTCCACTGAGGGACATCAGGGGAGTGAACGCATTGTGAAGATCATCTAAGATAATGGAAGTAGAACTTGAGGAGTGTCCAGGACACATGCATGGGATTTCACAATTTCAGACGGTCTGAGAGCATTGAATCTAGCTTTTACACTGGGATCTGAAGGAGAAAAATCTGACTGGCTCTTTCATGGCCTGGCTGCTCCTCTCCATCCTTACCATCCTCACAGGTCAGGCATGAGCAGTGGTCAGAACCTTATAGAGATCCTTACTGTTCCAACAAATCCTCAATTGCCTCCCAACTGGAGCCCTAGTAGTAATCTGTTTCACAGTCTGTGCTGTTCAGCTGCTCCCTGAATCTTCCATCTTTCAAGTCAAATTCACCTGCAGTCTGAGCAGCAGGTACAATAGCTAGAGAATCTGGTACCAGGAGAGCCTAGAAAAAGGTCTTTGGGAAAAGATACAAGTAGGCAAGAGTATTGTGGTAGAACCCAAGTGTGATGAGATACCCAATTGCTTCTCAAGCACAAGTTCTGTTCTGAATTCATAACTGATCATTCAGAACATCCACAAGATTGGACCAAGCTAAATGCCAATGCAGGGAAGACCATGGAAGTGGGAGCAGCTCAGTGTAACTCATAATGACACAGTGAGAGGAGACTCAAATAAAATCTCCCAGCTTATCAGCCCATGTCATAGCCCACTTTCGTGCCTTTGTTCTCACCGTTCATAGAGAGCCTCTTGACACTCCTTTAGCATATTTTACTTTACCAAATATTTTCCTAATCTATCACCAGTGTAATAGGATCATGTGTTTTTTCCTGAAGTACCTGGTCTTCATCCACAGCCAAGGGTTCCTGTGTTGCAGTGGATTTCTTTAGGCTTATCTTGAAATATGAGAGTTTACACATGGACATGCATCATTGTCACCATTCAATTAATGGAGTTTTAGATGCCAGGTTGAAGCATTTTATGCAGGTGGACTCCTGCTTCAAAATCATCTGCCCCTGTTAACCTTCACCCAAATTATACACTGATGAACTGGAGACACAAAGCAAGGCATTAAATATTCCCTGGAGTCACAACACATTAATCCTGGTCCACATGGTCATATATATACTAAATATTCACCTGGAATTCACCCAACTCCCATCACCTTCATAAGCACAGAGGTCTCAGAGAATAAACCACTTTAACACTTATGAGTGGATGTGAAGGCAGTCACTTTGCTTCTCAGGCCTTTGGAGGAACCTCAAGACACATAGAATTGAAATGTCACTGATTTGTGATAGAAACAGTGGCCACTCCTGGTTACATATGAGGTTCTCAGGCTTTCTCCTTAGACCCTCTTTGGAGCCCAGTGTGATGACAAGGTTGAGGACTACCAGTCTACAGTGTGGCTCAGTACAGTGAAACCCATATGGGGAATGGAAACATAAACATGCTCGTGACTGCAAAAAGTCTCCACAATCGTCTGGAAGCCTCTTCTCTTCCTTGTGTCTTTGCTCACACTCTTCCCAGGTTCATATAGATTTCGGAGACCTTCCTTTGGAGTGACCTTCTGTCCTTCTCATCCCTAACATGGATTTGTTTTCATTTCATTATCCTGTTCTCAGCCTCTGCTGACTAATTGGAGCACTCATTGACCTTTTCCACAGGAGGGACAGTAAGTAACTGTCACCAGAATCTAATGCTTTCTAGCAGTCCAAAGGGGTTTCTTTCTATACTGTTTCCAGCTAAGTCTCTAGGATACTGATTTGTGATGCAAATAGTGGTCACTCCTGGTTACCTGTGAGTTCTTAAACTCCCTCTGTGGAGCCTAGCCAGAGGACAAGATTGAGGACTACCAATGTACAATTGGTTCAGCACAGCAAAACCCAGATGGGGAACCAAGTCATAAACATGCTTGTGACTAAGCCTGGGTACAAACTTGATAACATGACATGATCATGAGACCAGACACCAAGCTCTCAGGCAGCCTAATGTTAATTATCCATGGAGAGAAAAACGAAGGAAGCATCTGAATGTATTCCTCTTCCTAACTGAATCCTAAAGTGAAGGATATTTATGATTTACTTGGGTGGAAGTGTGTCACAACAAACAATTCAATTATTTGTTTTCTCAAGAGTACAGCAGCTCCTGGTCTGATCTCAACAATATCAATATATTTTCTACAGAAATAAGCATCTCCAGTCATATTATTTTTGCCATCTAAGATAAAAACAAAGAAATCATCTTCTGTATGTCCATTTTATTAGGTTTAATTTTAGTACAATTAGATTGCATATTATTTGAAAATATCAAAAATTATAAAAAAATGTTGGAAAAGATATTTCTCTAATGGTATATGTTAAAATATGTTCTCCTAAGAAGACATGTTGAAGTGATGGTTCTAAATACCACAGATTGTGACATTATTTTAAATCATACACAGAAAAAATTTCATATAGACCTGACCTCCCCTCTAGCTCTTGCCCCCTCTTCATATTGGCTTCACCCTCTGGTGAGAATTGATCACTTCCTTCCTTTATTCTTGGTTATTTCTTACTACTCCTTAACTGTGACCTGCTTAATACCAAGGTCTTTATACCAGAAAATTCAGGGAAAGCATTTGAGGTCTGTTTTTGGAAGCTGACTCTCATGCCTTCTTTCTTGAAACTTTCTGGTCCCTAACTTCATAAGAACCCTCCACTTCAATGTTTTGTTTTTCAATTCCTTTTTTCTTTTCTTTCTACTTCCACCTCTTTCTCATTTGCACTATGTCCTCTGAATTATTGACTATACAAATTTATTTTCCCAATCACTCACTAATCCGATCTCTATGTGTGACCTTGTGAGAAATCAAGTAGGGATAGAGAAACCAGACTTTTTGAGCAGCCTGAGAGATGAGTCAGTCCTGAATTCTTCCAGGGATCAGATATTTGACTTCTTTTTTTCATTTAGAATTTGAATATGAGACACTCTTTCCTCTGAGGGTCTCTTATAATGTGGAATGAATTATGTATCCTCTTCCTATGAAGGAAGAACCAATAGAAAACTAAATATGGAGGTGGAATCAGACTACTCTTGTGAAGGAACTTTACTCTGACTTTGGGCAAGGAGAGAGCAGTGGCTAAGGCCCTGGTGGAGGCAAGGAGATTCTGTCAGGACAACATGTCCTCTGCTCACAGATACAATGAACTTGATCCTGGCAGCAGGAATTGATGTGGGCCTGCTATGGAGGGGCCTGTGGGGCTCTCATCTATGAAGTTGCTTCCTGGTCTCTAATTGAGCCCAGTATCCAGGGACTCTCTGGGCACCTGAAAAACCCCAAGCCAGGCCATGCCCACTTCTCCCCATCTCCCAGCAATGATAGCTAGACATTGGACTGCACACTGAATCAAAGAGCGGTTGGGTTGACCAGAATAAAAGGAGCCAATTTAAATGAAGGTCCTGTTTCAGTCCTCTGGGGATTCCGGGGGTGTATAAAAGAGACCTGAAGTAGGTCTGTCTTAGCAGACCTCTGGGGTGTCTGCACCATGGCCTCAATGCTACTGCTCTCTAGCTCCTTCACTGTATGGATGAGGACAGTCCTCTGCATCCTTATTCCCAGTTCACTCAAACATCTTTGCAAGTATATGCCATTAATATTCTCTCATTTCTCTCCCTATTCCAGTACATAACGAGTTTCTGTGTCTTCAGGGTCCCTCACCCAGCCTGTGCTGACAGAGTTGCCTTCCATATCTGCCTCACTGGGAGACTCAGCCAAGCTCACTTACACCCTGAGCAGTAAGCACAGCACCTTCTACATTTCACAGTATCAGCAGCAGCCAGAGAAGGTCCCTCTGTATGTGATGTGTCTTCAGAGTGATGGAAGCCAGAACAAGAAAGACAGGATCCCTGATTTCTTCTAAGGCTCTAGCTTGGAGGCTGACCACTACTTAGGCATCTCCAACATCAAGTCTGAGGATAAAGCTAAATATATCTGTGGTGTAAAGTATAAGATCAGAGAAACATGCTTAAAGCACAGTGACCCAGATGAATATGATGGGGGGATAAAAGTGTTTTTGCTCCCTTGTTACCAAGGTTGTCATGGGGTTCTTAAAAGTGGCTTCTGCTTTGAAACTTTAACAGTGCTGGAAGTTTTCTTCTTATTTCTCAAGAGCAGATCCATAGATAAATGGATTTCTGTTGTGACCTATTTGGGAAGTAGGTGGCCAGGCTGGGATTGTATAGAATGCAGTGCTTCATGGTACTGATGAACATGTAAAAATAAAACCTGGTATGTATATGGTGTAGTTATCTGGGGGAGAATGAGTAGTGTCCTTTCCTGATTGGAACACCAGGACTGAGGATCTCACTCTTACCTTATACATATTTTTTCAGTAATAATAACTTCCTTAATTTCTGAACTAAAGATTTTAGAATTCTTCCTAGAATTCTAGAAATTACAAGGTAAAAACAATTGAGTGGGTTGGAGAGAGTGAGAGAATGTGCATGCATAGCGGGAATAAAAGCTCTGACATCCTTTGGCTTTGTATGAAGTCATGGGGGAATTTATGTCAGGTGCTTAGCACCTGGGATTTGGGAGAGAGGGACATGGAGGAAAGAAAAATCACATGACAGTGAAGCTGGCAATCAATGCACACCTTGATAACCATGAAGAAAATGAGAAAAAAAATTATTAAATCTGTCTTGAAATCCCTGAGATTGATTTCAGGAGTCTGTGGTAAATTCAAATAGACATATTGCAGCTGAGAGGAGTCCTGTGCAGGCAGAAACTTTCCTGGCATTTTCTCCCCTCTCACCCAATGCTTCACTTCCAGGGCTTTCCCTCCTCAACTGACACTGGGCCACAGGACCACATGCAGCTCTGAGAGCAGCTCAGGGAATTGTAAACTTGACTCCCATGTTTCTACATGAAAATTATCAGATCTCACTTTTCAGCCTCTCTTTCCTTTCCAATGTGATATCCAGCCAGCTAGAAACATAAGATAAATGCCTCCTTCTTTTAAATCATTATTTTCTAGGCTACACCTTTTGAAGAATCCCTATAGACTTTTAGGTCATACAAAGATTGTCAATAGGTTTAATATAAATCACAATGTTAATAACATGAAAGTAGATAAATCAATAGGTGGCTCCTGTGATCTTATTTAATGGAGTTTCTCAAGGGAAAATTGACTCATTTTAATTTCAGATGTTGTAAATTACTGAGCTAACATGGTTTCTGGTCTAGGGGGCTCACAACTTGGCAATATTTTAAAAACTACAATGTCTGTGCTTCACTTAAGATTAAATAAATTTATCCAGCGGGATGCAGTTGAGTAATGTTATTATAAAAAACTCATGCTTAAAATGTTCAACCAGAATAGATGGATGCCTGAGGCATTTGAGTTTCAGTTAAGCAGTATGTCTTTTGGGTCTCAAAATCATGCAGATATTTTATTATTATTATCACTGGGAAGATTCTTTACCTAGTTCATTGTCTCTGTTAAATAGGCCATGTAGCAGGAGAAATATGGTAGAAGAAAAGGACAAAGAGTAGACTCTGAAACCATGTCTTGCATCATGCCCTGCAAGTTTGTATTGAAAATAAAAGTAGTATAACTTTTGAATATATCAAAAACAAGTTCAGTTTTTAGTGAGTTTGGCAGTGGAATTACTCTTTTTTATTTTTTTGGTGTTGGAATTGAACTGAACTGAGCTATATCCCTAGCTCCCGGAATATCTGTTTTATAATTCATCAAGCCTGTGGTGCAACAAAAACAGTGAATTCTGACAGATGAAAATGAGTTCTTATAAACACAAATATCCTTCTAATTAGAGCTGCTGTCCTTGAGGTAGTGTATTTGCTATAGCAAAATAATACAGCCTCAATTGCATGGTTTTGAACATCAATCTGGGGTGGGGGGCATGCTTTTCCAAGCAATTAATAGGCAATATGCATAGTACCAGAAGCAATTAAAACATTTAAGTATGGTCACATGTATACTTAAAATCTTGTGATAAAACTCAAAGAAAGACTGGACAAGGCTCATCGACGGGAAGTACCCGTTTATTGAGGAACAGCTTTGCACATTTATAGAGCCGTGGGCAGTTCAACAGAGCAGGGTATTGGCACAGGGTGCTTTCTGATTGGTGGGTAAGGATCATGAGGGTCAGCAGGGCTCACCACTGGGCAGCTTTCTTGCCGCTGTCTCTGGGCATGGCGAAGTTAGTACCAGAAGAGAAGCAAGGTCAGCGCCATCTTTGGAGCCGGCGTGACTCCCAACAAAGACTATGTTAAATTTTCTATTGTGAGGGATTCCGAGATGGCCACGAATAGAGTGCATCACACCCCATGTACCAAGACATTGTGCAGGTGAATAACAAGTTAGAATGACAAAAAAGCTATCTTGTCAGGAATTTATGGCAAAATAGGGGTGCACCGAAACCTAGAGGAAGGTTTTCCATCACCGAAGACCGGTTATTGAGTCTCAAACGTGAGCCAATTGTGTGACTAGAGATCCAGGCTGACTTATCCACTGCTCGCCACACTGCTCGCCCCGCAGCTACAGATGGCGGGGTGCCGCCGAGAAGTGACCAGCAAGCAGAGATAAACAGTAGTACGGATTCTGTGGAGTCCTGCCGGCTGTGCCCTCAGTGAGCTCTGGGCTGAGTTCAGGGTTTGAGATGGGCAAGGAAGCGGTCCAGTTCTATCCCCCACAACAGAAAGTCCACCAAGGAAGCCAGCGGCCACCATCTTGGAGAGCTGACGTCACCACTGCCAGTTTCCGACAGATTGCAACAATAAAACAGGTGTGTGTTACTCAGACCATCTCCCATACATAGGGGAATTCGCATAAAATCTCTCCGAGGCTTTCTGGGGGAGGGATTATCAGAATGAGCCTGCATAGAGACGCGGGGAAAGGTAGAGACACCTGACCTCCAACTCCCCCTCCCATCAGCTGAAAAAATGAAACCTGTCTTGCCAGCTCTGTGGGAGGGGCAAGCAGAAAAAATCAAAACAATAGGGTGCCGATTCCCAATAGCCACCCTCCACACCCAGCAAACCGCAGGCCCAGAGTACAGTTTGAACTGCCGAGAGGCATCACACAGGGGAAGGCTGGGGCAGCAGGAGAAGCCAGGGGACTAGAGGCCAGGCCCTCGCAACTGGGCGGCTAGAGACTGCCCGCCCACCGGCGACTGACCGCCCACCCACTTCCCCCACGACTGGGCGTCTGGAGACCGGGCGGCTGGAGATCGACCGCTCGCTCACCAGCAACCGGGCGGCTAGACCCTGAGGTGCGGCCCAGAAGGTACGGTGCAGAGACTTTAGGAAGAGGTCTATAGCCAGGCCTTCATGAAGTAGACAACCGGGAGCTGAAACCAACCAGAGACAGACCAGTCCCACCCCTCCCATTGGACACCCTGGCAAGGAGCCTGGGGCCTGCCATAGCAGAGAGGTGACGTCACCAGAGTTCAGCCGATGGAATTCCTTACCAGCGGAATCCACTTTAGCAGGAGAGAGCAGAAACACAGCAATCAAACAGAGCTGGAAAGTAACGTGAACAACATGAAAAAACAAGGGAAAAAGGATTACAAACAATGCAGGAAAACTTAAATCTACAGGAGGACCTAGAAGCATCAGAAACATGGATAGGGAAAGAACTCAAGGCATACCTAACTCAGATGGAACAGAAAACCAAAGTGGGAGGTATCTCAGTAAAGGGGGAGAAAAATAACCAAAGAGGAAAAACTAGCCAAACTAAAATAAATAAATAAATAAATAAATAAATAAATAAATAAATAAATAAACAAACATGAGACAGCAAGTCCAAGCAATGAAAGTATATTTTGAAAACGAATTAAACAAACAAATTCAAATGGCAAAGAATGAGCTTTACCAGGAGATAGAGATTTTTTTTTAAAAAATCAAACAGTAATCCTAGAAATGCAGGAAACTATAAAACAAATTAAAAACTAAAACCAGAATATTACAAATAGACTAGATCAAGTAGAAGTCAGAACATCAGATAATGAAGACAAAGTTTATCAACTTGAAAAGCATATAGTCAACACAGAAAGGATGCTTAAATCTCAGGAGCAATCTATTCAAGAGATATGGGATGCCATAAAAAAACTTGAGAGTCATTGGAATAGAAGAAGGTATAGAGGTTCAAACCAAAGGAATGGACAACCTATTAAATGAAATAATTCTAGAAAACTTCCCAGAGATGAAAGATGGAATGGATTGCCAAATCCTTGAAGCTTACAGGACCCCAAACATTCAAAACCGTAAAAGACCAACTCGAAGACATATAATTAGGAAGAAAGCCAACATACAGAACAAGGAGAGAATAATAAAAGCTACGAGAGAAAGGAGGCAGGTTACATTCAGGGGTAAACCAATTAGGTTAACGACTGATTATTCATCACAGACTTTGAAAGCGAGAAGATCCTGGAACAATGTATTTCAAACACTGAAAAATAATGGATTCCAACCAGGAATACTGTATCCAGCAAAAATAAGCTTCAGATTTGACAATGAAATTAAAATATTTCACGATAAACAAAAGCTAAAAGAATTTGCAGCCAGAAAACCAACACTGCAAAGCATTTTGAGCAAAATACTACAAGAAGAGGAATTGAAAAAAAGCACCCAAAACTAAAGTGGGAGGTATCTCAGTAAAGGGGGAGAAAAATAACCAAAGAGGAAAAACTAGCCAAACTAAAATAAATAAATAAATAAATATATAAATATATAAATAAACATGACTGGAAGTACAAACCATATTTCAATTGTAACCTTAAATGTTAATGGCCTAAATTCACCAATCAAGAGCCATAGGCTAGTAACCTGGATTAAAAAAACAAATCCAACCATATCCTGCCTTCAGGAGACTCATATGATCGGAAAAGACACACACAGGCTGAAGGTGAAAGGTTGGGAAAAATCATACCACTCACATGGCCCTCGGAAGCAAGCCGGAGTGGCCATACTCATATCGAATAAAATCAACTTCAAACCTAAGTTAATCAAAAGGGATAAAGAAGGACACTATATACTGTTAAAAGGAACCATCCACCAACAAGACATAACAGTTATCAATTTGTATGCACCAAACAATGGTGCTGCAACATTCATAAAACAAACTCTCCTCAAGTTCAAGAGTCAAATAGACCACAACACAATAATTATGGGTGACTTCAACACACCACTATCTCCATTGGACAGATCCTCCAGACAAAAGATGAGTAAAGAAACTATAGAACTCAATAACACAATCAATAACCTAGACTTAACTGACATATATAGAATATATCAACCATCATCAAGTGGATACACATTCTTCTCAGTAGCACATGGATCCTACTAAAAGATAGACCATATATTATGCCATAGGGCAACTCTTAGTAAATATAAAGGTGTGAAGATAATACCATGCCCCATATCTGATCATAATGGAATGAAACTGGAAATCAATGATAAAAGAAGGAAGGAAAAATCCTGCATCACCTGGAAAATGAACAATATGTTACTGAATGATCAATGAGTTACAGAAGACATAAAGCAGGAAATAAAAATTTTCTTAGAGATAAATGAAAATACAGACACAACATACCAGACTCTATGGGACACAATGAAAGCAGTTTTAAGAGGGAAATTCATTTCCTGGAGTTCTTTCCTCAAAAAAAAAGAAAAAAAACAACAACAAATAAATGAACTCACACTACACCTCAAAACCCTAGAAAAGGAAGAGCAAAACAACAGCAAATGTAGTAGAAGACAAGAAATAATTAAAATCAGAGCAGAAATCAACGAAATTGAAACAAAAAAAACATTGAAAAAATTGATAAAACTAAAAGTTGGTTCTTTGAAAAATAAGATCGACAGGCCCTTAGCCATGCTAATGAAGAGAAGAAGAGAGAGAACTCAACTTACTAACATATGGGATGAAAAAGGCAATATCACAACAGACACTACAGAAATACAGAAGATAATTAGAAAGTATTTTGAAAACTTATATTCCAATAAAATAGAAGATAGTGAAGATATCCATAAATTTCTTAAGTCATATGATCTGCCCAGATTGAGTCAGGAAGACACACAATTTAAACAGACCAATAACAAAGGAAGAAATAGAAGAAGCCATGAAAAGACTAGCAACCAATAAAAACCCTGGACCTGATGGGTATACAGCGGAGTTTTACAAAACCTTCGAAGAAGAATTAATACCAATACTTTTCAAGCTATTTCAAGAAACAGAAAAAGAAGGAGCTATTCCAAATTCATTCTATGAGGCCAACATCACCCTGATCCCGAAACCAGACAAAGACACTTCAAAGAAGAAAACTACAGACCAATATCTCTAATGAACTTGGATGCAAAAATCCTCAATAAAATCCTGGAGAATCGAATACAAAAGCATATGAAAAAAATTGTGCACCATGATCAAGTAGGATTCATCCCTGGGATGCAAGGTTGGTTCAATATACGGAAATCAATAAATGCTTTCACCACATCAATAGACTTAAAGGTAAGAACCATATGATCATCTCGATAGATGCAGAAAAAGCATTTGACAAAGTACAGCATCCCTTTATGTTCAAAACACTAGAAAAACTAGGGATAACAGGAACTTACCTCAACATTGTAAAAGCTATATGTGCTAAACCTCAGGCCAGCATCATCCTAAATGGAGAAAAACTGAAGGCATTCCCTCTAAAATCTGGAACAAGACAGGGATGCCCTCTCTCACCACTTCTATTCAATTTAGTTCTTGAAATACTAGCCAGAGCAATTAGACAGACAAAAGAAATTAAAGGCATAAAAAAAGGGAAAGAAGAACTTAAATTATCACTATTTGCGGATGATATGATAATATATCTAACAGACCCAAAAGGGTCTACAAAGAAACTGCTGGAGTTAATAAATGAATTCAGCAAAGTGGCAGGATATAAAATCAACATGCATAAATCAAAGGCATTCCTATATATCAGCAACAAAACTTCTGAAGTGGAAATGAGGAAAACCACTCCATTCACAATATCCTCAAAGAAAATAAGATATTTGGGAATCAACCTAACAAAAGAGGTGAAATATTTATACAATGAAAACTACAGAACCCTAAAGAGAGAGACAGAAGAAGATCTTAGAAGATGGAAAAATGTACCCTGTTCATGGATAGGCAGAACTAACATCATCAAAATGGCGATATTACCCAAAGTTCTTTACAGGTTCAATGCGATGCCAATTAAAATCCCAAGGGCATTTCTTGTAGAAATAAATAAAGCAATCATGAAATTCATATGGAAAAACAAAAGACCCAGAATAGCAAAAGCAATTCTAAGCAGGAAGTGTGAATCTGGAGGTATAGCGATACCAGAGTTCAAACTGTACTACAAAGCAATAGTAACAAAAACAGCGTGGTACTGGTACCAAAACAGGCAGGTGGACCAATGGTACAGAATAGAGGACACAGAAACCAATCGACAAAATTACAACTTTCTTATATTTGATAAAGGGGCTAAAAGCATGCAATGGAGGAAGGATATCATCTTCAACAAATGGTGCTGGGAAAACTGGAAATCCATATGCAACAAAATGAAGCTGAACCCCTTTCTATCACCGTGCACAAAAGTTAACTCAAAATGAATCAAAGAGCTTGATATCAAATCAGAGACTCTGCACCTGATAGAAGAAAAAGTTGGCTCTGATCTACATATTGTGGAGTCAGGCTCCAAATTCCTTAATAGGACACCCATAGCACAAGAGCTAATAACAAGAATAAACAAATGGGACTTACTTAAACTAAAAAGTTTTTTTCTCAGCAAGAGAAACAATAAGAGAGGTAAATAGGGATCCTACATCCTGGGAACAAATTTTTACCCCTCACACTTCAGATAGAGCCTAATATCCAGAATATACAAAGAACTCAAAAAAGATAAACAATAAGATAACAAACAACCCAATCAACAAATGGGCCAAGGACCTGAACAGACATTTCTCAGAGGAGGACATACAATCAATCAACAAGTACATGAAAAAATACTCACCATCTCTAGCAGTCAGAGAAATGCAAATCAAAACCACCCTAAGATACCATCTTACTCCAGTAAGATTGGTAGCCATTATAAAGTCAAACAACAATAAGTACTGGCGAGGATGTGGGGAAAAGTGTACACTTGTACATTGCTGGTGGGACTGCAAATTGGTGAGGCCAATTTGGAAAGCAGTATGGGGATTCCTTGGAAAACTGGGAATGGATCCACCATTTGACCCAGCTATCGCCCTTCTCAGAGTATTCCCTGAGGATCTTAAAAGAGCGTACTATAAGAATACTGCCACATCAATGATTGTAGCAGCACAATTCACAATAACTAGACTGTGGAACCAACCTAGATGCCCTTCAATAGATGAATGGATAAAAAAATGTGAAATTTATACACAATGGAGTATTACACAGCACTAAAAATGACAAAATCATGGAATTTGCAGGGAAATGGATGGCATTAGAGCAGATTATGCTAAGCGAAGCTAGCCAATCCTTAAAGAATAAATGCCAAATATCTTCCTTTTTATAAAGAGAGCAACTAAGAACAGAACAGGGAGGAAGAGCATGAGGAAAAGATTAACATTAAACAGAGACAAGTGGGGGGGAGAGAAAGGGAGAGAGAAGGGAAATCATATGGAAATGGTAGGAGACCCTCAATGTTACACCAAATTATATATAAGAGGTTGTGAGGGGAAAGGTGGGGTAAACAAGGGAGAGAATTGAACAACAGCAGATGAGGTAGAGAGGGAAGATGGGAGGGGAGGGGATGGGGGATAGTAGGGGATAGGAAAGGTAGGAGAATACAACATTCACTAATATGCCATTTTGTAAAATTGTGAATGTGTAACCGATGTGATTCTGCAATTTGTATTTGGGGTAAAAATGGGAGCTCATAACCCACTTGAGTCAAATGTATGAAAGATGATGTCATGAGCTTTGTAATTTTTTGAACAACCAGTAAAAAAAAATATTAAAAAAATTTTCTATTGTGTCAAATCTAGAGTGGATTAGAGCTTTTGCATCTTCCACAAAACATCATATAGATACAGTATATTGTTGAAATCTAGCTACTTTAATGAGACAATGGCAGGGTGGAATATATTTCACAGTTCCCTGGACTCCAGAGGATGGGTGATAGGGTTTCCTATGAAGTATCAGGGGCCCATAATATCAGAGAACTCACTAGCCCACTAGGGATCCCCTAGTCCATAGAGGGCATGTATATCCCTTCCACAGTAAAAGACAAATTATTTCATCTCACAGTTTTCTCTTCCAAAAATAAATCACTCTATATTGACACGTGTATTTTGGTCCTGGAGCATGTTTTATAGGTGAATAGCTTGGAACCATTCTCCAGGTGAAAAGAGGAAACCAGGTATGGAGGTTCCAGAGAAAATACTGTGCATGCTCTGCATGGTGCAAGCATTACTGTGAATGGAGTCTTCACTTGTCAGATACTGAGCTAGTAGCAGTAACTGACCAGGAAAAGCAAAAACAAGTACCAAGTGTAGTATTTGCAAACATCAATGGGAAAAAAAATAACATATCTCCCCAGTGATCTGGAGCAATAAAGAACTAAACTCCATTCAAAAGTAAATTCTATTTATTTATTTTATTTGTTCTCATTAGTTATACATGACAGTAGAATGTGTTTTGACACATCAAACACCCATGGAGTATAACTTCTTATTTTCCTGGTTGCACATGATATAGATTCACACTGGTCGTGTAGTCATATATGCACATAAGGTAATACCTCTTCCTCTCCATATTATTCTATGTGTTCTAACATTTCTAATATAGTGGCAATGAATATGTAAACCCTACCAAATATATCTTGTGCATTTATGTCTTTAAAAATAAAGAAAACATACATTTTCAATAATCATTTTAAGATTTACTTTTTGAAGATTGTATTCATGTGGGAGAGCATTCACTCTGTCATCTCAAATAAAACCTGTGGTACAAAAAAAGTAAATTTTAGAGTTATACTGGATCCTACTGGACACAAACCATTTGATCAGATGATAATGAATTGACCATGAATCTAGGTATGCCCATTATAAAGTGTGTTTCTGGGCACTCTCAGGCAAGACCTTAGGAAATTCCAATATTCTACTTCTATCAGCAAAATTAATACATCAAAAACATCTAAAAAGAGAAGTACTAATTCTGATTTACTAATATAAAAATAAATACAAATTTCTATGTTAGTATAAGGCTATTGATACTTACTAATGTGTCTTCTTTCTTTGCTTCTTAGTCCAGTTCACCAAACCTGAGTGCTGGAGCAAATCCCATCCTGAGTCACAGGAGCAGTAAAATAATTTTAAAGAATTAAAATTTAAAAATAAGATACAAATTTAAGTTTAAAAATTTAATTAAATTAAAAATGAAGTTAAATGGTTTATTAAACATGAAACAATAAAAAATAAAATTTATTTTGAACAAATCTTAAACTATTAAAAAGATAGATTGCCCTCATTTATTACTGACTTAGAGTGTAGATTCTGAAATCTTTGCACCTTCCAAGAAGGGTACTAATGTTTTAGGGCCAGTTCTCACTTTCAGCATTCCAGAAGAACACAAGCTGTGATTCTCAGAGGCCACATGGAAATTATAAACAAAACAGGAAACTTGGCAAAAAAGATTTTAGACAGGACAAATCGAGCCCTCACCGAGTGATTGCATCTCAAGGACCAGGTGGGATTACTGAAGAAATATGCTCCACAGATACCCTTTTAAAGAATCACCTTTTTTACCCCTGCTGCTTGGTAGGATTCATCAGAAAATCACAAGTAGTTAATCACTTGAGGGTTACCCCAAGCTGCAAATTTAAGCATCCTTTCTCAAGTAAGGCTTTTCCTTCACAGAGAAACCAATATTTATTAGGGAGTGAAGAGTATGAAAGGCAGCACAATGTGAAAAGAACAGCAAAGTCATCATCACCAAGATGATTCCTGATGAATGAACATACTATTTGAGAATGCATACACAGTGCAACACCCAACTATCCAATTATATATATACACACACACACACACACACACACACACACATACACACATTTTTCTTTTCCTCTGTGTGTGTGTGTGTGTGTGTGTGTGTTTTTCTTTTCACATTTCTCAGGGCTTTGTGCATCCTACACTGAGTGTATACACAAAAATACGTACAACAAACCTCACAATTAACTCTATGTCCACATCCACCCAGGCATTTAGTGACCCTCATTTTAAGACACCAGCAATCAAGCAAAGATGTCATCAAATTGGCAGGCACACTTGACCTAAACGTGAGGTGTGGTATGTCTGCTCTTACACAGTATAGACAGGTATTATCGTGATTAACATGAATGAAATCTTCTGACTTATCTCTCTCACCTAATTTTGGGAATTTTTGAAACATTTGAATTTGAACATGGATGTGTGTGGCTGTTCCACTCACTAGTGTCCTGATGGACTTTTCTTTTCCATTTCTTAGAGAAGTTCAAGGGGGCATTTGTAGTAAAATCACTGTTACCAACTCCTGTTACTTTGTCTACATTAAACATTTTTTGAGCTGCCCACATAGTCATGGACACTGAACACTTCCCTGGAGGTACAAGACTTGACCCTGATTCTATAAGTTCATGCATGCATACACAGTTCAGTTTGAATAATATTCCGTCTATATCCTCCCTAGGCACAGTGTTTTCAGTGTGTTTATGAGTCTAACTGGTTGTGCAAGAGAGAGAGAAAGAGAGTTTCGGGAACATGAGAATGGTAGAGTATGAGTTGACCTTCCCATCACTCCCCACAGATGAGAACTTTTTTTTTTTTTTTTTTTTGCATGCATGCAAGAGAGACAGAAGCTCTGGAAGAATCACTCTAAAATATTTAAATATATATATTTTTAGTTATAGATGGACATAATATTTTGTTTATTTCTTTTTATGTGGTGCTGAGGATCGAACCCAGTGCCTCACATGTATGAGCTACAACCCCAGCCCTCTAAAATATTTTTCTGAAGACAAATTCATGGAATTATGTTGGATGTTATAGGTTTAGAGCAAAACCCTCCCCTAGACCTGTTAGACTATTTATATAAATTGTTATAGGAATGGGAGGCGACCATTATGATGACTCAGTTTCCATAGGTTCATGCAGAAAAAAAGGTGCAAGACATGATGAGTCTCCATATGGAAGATTTTTGAATCATGGTTTTTGAAGAGCCCACACAGTCAAGGGCACTGATAACTTTCCTGGAAAGGGAAGGAAACTGTAGGGTGGAAGTAAAAGTTGGAACACATTCTGAGTATAGAAAATAAACTTCATGCACAAATAAACTGAACCTATGGGTATTTTGGTATATTCATATTCATATTTTACTTAATTATGAACCAAAAAGATAATCAGCTGCCAACAAGATTCGGGATACAGACCACCACAAGGTCAATGAGTTTTAAACTGTTCAAACCCAGGACACTAATAGAACCCTAGTTGGGAAAATCATAAGGAAAATGTTAAGTTTTGAATCTGTGATGATTCTCTACTGGGCAAAATGGATGAAAGAAACCAATGAATGGCTCTCTAAGAACAAATTTGCCAGTCTGGGATTAGTTCTAAAAAGAATGCTTTGTCATTGGTTTGACAGTGCAAAATGTAGTAATACTTTCATTTGCCTATCATTTAAAAATTGACATAGCAGGTCTGGAAGATTAACTAAGTGATACAGCATGTGCTTAACATGCATGAAACTTGGGTTCAATAACAGGCATTGAAAGAAAAAAAATGAATAAAACAAATGAATTAGTCAACTACTGGAAAAATTGAAGCACAAACTGTTTTTCTGAAAATAAGCATAATTCATTTTTGACTCTAATGAATTAAGCATAAGAGTTGTAATGTTAAACTTATGATTGTACTAAATCATATGCAAGTAAATAATAAGATGTTTTGAATTTGTTTTAATGTTACTCAATTTTCATTCAATTGAGAAGACAGATAAGGCTCTTCCTTCCACACCTCCCATCTGATCTATTAAACCAGAAGGATTGATGCTGTTTTCTTTATGCCATCAATATCTTTACAAACTTTTGTCACTGATCACTAGATAAAAATAAAATATTTGTCACCAGAGGCTGTTTAGCTCCCTATATGTATAGAGCAGTTATATGCCTAGGAAGCAGAGGTCCAGTGTATGTGACATGAGAGACACTGGGTTCTTCTGTTGGACCTCCTCAATATTCCCTGCACCTGACCCAGCGATTCTGGTCATTCCTTGAGTTTTCAAACATTAGAAAAATTTGGTCCTTTTTTTCAGAATATGTTCTGGAGCAGCCTCTGAATTCCCAAGTACAAGATGAACACTTCAATTAACCAATGACATGACTCTTAGACAAGGGACTTGCTCACTTTCTCTTATTTAGTCCCAAGAATAATCACATATCTTTCTTGGTTGGGATGATGTTGAAAGCCCAAAGACAGTGTAGATGCTCTCACTGCTTCCTGCAGGTGATGCATGGTGAATGGATTCTGGAGCCCAGGGTTCTTCTATTATGTTCAGTTTACTAATATCTACATTCTCCACTGAATACCATTTTCTAGGAGAGTTAAATGTGGAGTAAGTGTTTGATAAGTGCAGAGTTTATATTGGGGATTATAAAAAATGGATTCACCATGTTGTGGACAATATCTCAGTGTCATAGGGACAGATTGTGACAATGGGGTTCAGACATTTAAATAAATTTAAACACATCATTTTAAAAGAGATTACTCTGATTTGTCTAAGGGCTGGTATGGAAGAGAAGGAAGAGGGAAGCTCAACCCTGGGTGTCCAGGCAGAACTCTGTTGTACAAATTTTCAGATCTGCACAATAAGAGGTTTCCAGAAGATATTTTTAGGGTGAGTGAGTTCTCAGGATTATGCAAAAAAAAATTGAACCTCATTTTGCATGGTCTGAAAAGGAGCTCAGAGGACAGAGGTGAGGTCAGATGTGATAAAGGATACAGTGTTATGTAGAGACATCCAGATGTGAACTTAAGGGAAGGACACAGAATGTAGTGAGTGGACCAAGTCATGGCATTTTAAGACCTGGGTCCTGGAGCACCAGGAGGTCTCAGCTGTCCCAGAGAATCCTGAGAATTTTCACATGACAGGCATGGTTAGAATTCTCTGTCCAGTGCTCATGTCCCCAGATTCTTTGCCTCTGAGCCTCTAGGACTGCCTAGGTCACACCATTCTAGCTCACAAGGCTAGGTTTACACTCTGCTCAGATGAGGCTAGTTTAGCTCACTGGCTAAGATCAGATTTACAAGAAGGCCCAGTGTCTGCAAGGGTGCAGACGGTAATGAGGAGACATGGGCTTCCACTAGGGGGCCCCAGGAAGCAAAGATCCATGTACCTCCTCAGCTTCCATGCCTTACATTCCCTATTTTCCCTCCCTCTATTCACTATTGCTCAGGCAAAGGAGAGAAGACATATTGTAAGGGGACCTGCTCAGCCCAGGGCCTCCAACCCCAGACATTGAAGGCTGTCTTTGAAATTATAGGAGAATTGATGTCTAAATGACCCGATATGTAGGGCAACAATTCCATCCCTTCAAAGGTGCTGAAGTCTCAGGGCCCAAGTGTAGAAGGGAGAAGAATCAGGCATTATAAGGCTATCTATGTCATTACCAAATTTCTCTAAACCACACTGATTTACTAATTGTCTACAAGGCTTTAGAATTTAAGCCCAAGTTTGATTTTTTTTTTTTTTTTTACATTTTACTTTGTTCTTTCAAAAGTCTAAGTCAGTGATGGTCTGAGAGAAAGAGAAAGAGCCACAGGAAGAGATCAGAGGCCTGTGGGCAGATAATAAGAGGGGGAAATCTCTGATCTGCCCTGGGGAGTAGAAAGAGTGAGCAGTTTTTAGTGCCTAGCCAGTGTCTACCCACTGCTGTGTGTTTCCAATGAACTTCCTTCTCTGTTGCCTCCTAGAAAGTTTTTATCAGGAAGGCAAAGTTCTCAGAAATGTCATTAAACACACCATAAGGTAAATTCAGACAGGATAAGGCTAGATGGAGACACAAGACCAAGGTTCATCATGCATAAACACTACTCAGCTCTGTCCTTTTGTGGAGAGAAAGTGGTGAGTAAAGACAATATGTTGGTATATCTTGGCCTCTTGTAGCAGGGTTGATGTGGCCTGACCCTGAGGGCTCTGCTGTGAATCTTTTCTCATAGCTACCACCCAACCCTGGACTGCAACTCTCTGGCCCCTACTCACTGAGGTTCAGCTGATCTGACCTCACAGTCTCCTGGGGAGCAACAGTCTCCTCACCCAGGACCACCCTATCCCAAGATCAGCTTTCCAGCAAGCAGTCATGTTCAGGGCGAATGGTGAGGCTTCGACAGTCCAGGAATCAAGTTGATTATCATGAAAGCCTTTTACCTTACCTCCTGCTGCTGGAGGGTTTAAAAGGGATTTGGGGAACCAAGGCCTGGTTGAGGGTCCTCAGAGCATAAGTCTGTATAGGATTCTCCCCTGTGATCTTGATTACCCTACTTTCCACCCTTCTCATTCATTACACAGGTGGCTCGAATCCAGGATTCAGATATGAGAAAAAAGACATTTGGTACCCTCATGTGCCCTTGTCCACTGAACTGCCCCTCTCACCCTTCTTTTCTATTGATCCACAGAGGTTCAATTTCTGCCACCTCAGCCATTTTCTGTGTCCATGTCTATGGGACTCAGTTGACATATCCTGTCTTGGAAGCAGCATCAGTGCATGATGACACCAGGGTAGGTTCCCATTGTCAGCAGCTCCCTGACAATTTCCTCACAATCCTCAGGTGTGATGATATTACTTGGGCCTCAGGGAACCTTACCCATTCTCAGGCTCCATATTAGACCATGTAGCATTCCTTAGTATCTAGAGGCTCCAGCTTGAGATGAGGTCAATTATTACTGCATGGCTTGGGACACAACATGCGATGCTTACACAATGCTCTAGACCAGGGAGGAAATGAGAAAAATACCTATAATCCTAGCATTAAAGCATTGAGCTTTCCCTGCACAGCACTAGTCCTGCTTTCTATTGAGCTAATGCTCAAAATATAAGTATCAGAACTTCCCTGAGGAATATAGTCCTGCCCTTTCAAATTCTAAAGCCTTCTTTTGTCAGCAACATATTGATTTCCTCAAATTCACCTGAATTAATGTAAGGGACAGGATGTCTTGGAGGGAGACTCATGGTGGTTTCAGGGCAGAAATTGAACACAAAATCTATTGTGACTGACTTAGGAAAATTCGTGGATTCAGAGATCTGCACATTTGCTCCATTTACTGAACACCTCCTAAGTACCAGACTGGGCTCTTTAGGACACAGTCTGAATAAGACAAGTAGAACCCTTGTCCTCAGAGAAATGACTCTGGCATGGTTGTAGCCTTATTTGTCTCCAGGTTTGTCACAAAATCTCTGTGAACAATCTGTGACAATCAAGACTAATTATCACTGTCTCACCTGCTTTGAAGCCAATGCCACCAAGAGCCCTTGTATCAGGAAGAAGAAAGATAAAAAAAAAAAATCTGTGCTTTGGTTTCATCTCTACTTGTCCTGCCTATGACCAACATCAGTTCAGGGTATGGTCACAGAATCACTCATGCTACTCAAACTAGAGGACTTCATACTCTTTTTGTCATTCTATCTTTGTGGTTAAACAAAAATACATATTTTCTTGCTTGCCTGGCCATGTAAACAGAATATTTGTTTTTCTTAAACAGAAGTAGCTACCAGTTGTAGGATAGTGTCAAGAACAGCACCAGTAGGTGAGGCTCTCTGCTGGACACTGCATGTCATTGTTCCTGGCCCAGGTTGTGTTTCTTATTTCCTGATCTCTGAAATCTCAGAGAAGCTGGGTTTATGTTTTTTTTTTTTTTTTGGAAAGAAATTCCCTCAATTCCCAGGTACAGAGTGATACCTCCCCAATAATACATGGCTCTCAGACACATCTCAAGTTGACTTTCTGTAACTTATCATAAGGTTTCCAATGCTTTGTCCTGTCTAGTTCTTTGCTTGATATGATGTTGAAAAAACATCAATATTTTGTAGCTAGACATTATAAACCCAACCCACAGGAAATCCATGGAACTCTTAGTGAATAATCTGAATTATGGTCCAATGAGAGTGAATGATAGGTCACAAGGTTTCCTGTGGTCAGGATTGACGAATGAACATCTAAAAAGGGACAGAGATTCCACTTATAGTAATATTCTTTTTATAACAATTCTTATATTGAAGGAAATTCCAAAGCTAGGCTAACATATCCTACTTATGTCAAATACTCAAAAGAAAATAAATCGTTTATAGTCATAGCAAATTAGAAGCCAAAGAATCAAGAAAGAACAAAAATAGATATTCTCTGGCAGTTTTTTATTCTCATGGAAAATATAAATGTGAAACTTGAAGGCATGTACAGAGGAGGATGGGGAAACTATCAGGCGATTTTCACAACAACAATAAAAAAACAAGAAAATAGTAAATTATCTTGTGAGAGTCAATAGTGTTTGATGATTGCCAGGTGAAATCTTCCTGGAGACTTTCAGCCATGACTTTGGTTCAAGAAGAAAGTCTCAAAATAAGCCCAGAAACATGGCAGAGGAAAACTCACTTGGAATATTTGGTAGCATAAGCACTATGAAGTAACTCTCTGTCTGGACTTCAGGTTATTACTGATCTTGTAAAAATAATGTCTAAATCCCCAACACCATGGAGGTTACCTCTCCATTCAACTGTCATTTAAATTCATATCAGAAAGATCCATCTGCAGAAGTTCAGGTGTTCTTTCAGAAGATTGGGCAGGATGAAAGAGGTCAGATGACATGGGTTGTGAGGCCTTTAGGGGGCACCTTTGCATTGTTCATAGAAGGCCTGGCTCTGGGTCAGTTCACAGAGGACAATACTTTACAAGCCTTTAAACACCTGAAAAAGCAGTATTCTTATAAAAGTTTGTTCTAATTAGTTATATATGACAGCAGATTATGTTTTGACATATTTTGTACACAATGGAGTACAACTTCTCATTCCTCTGGCTGTATTCAATGTATAATCACACCAGTTGTGCATAGGGTCATAATTAGTGATGAATCCACTGAAAAAGATAGGAAACATATCCCATTCACAATAGCCTCAAAAATAAAATAAAATACTTGGGAATCAATCAAATGAAAGAAGTAAAAGAGCTCTACAATGAAAACTACAGAACACTAAAGAAAGTAATTGAAGAAAACCTTAGAAGATGGAAGTATCTCCCATGTTCTTGGATAGGTAGAATTCATATTATCAAAATGGCCATACTACCAAAGCCTTACAGATTTAATGCAATTGCTATTAAAATCACAATGACATTCTTCATAAAATTAGAAAAAAAGTAAATTCATTTGGAAAAACAAGAGATCCAGAATAGCCAAAGTAATCCTTACCAAGGTTAAAGCAGGAAGCATCACAATACCAGACCTTAAGCTATACTACAGAGTTATGGTAATAAAAATGGCATGGTGTTGGCACCACAATAGACATGCAGACCAATGGTACAGAATAGAAGACACAGAGAAAAACACACATAAACATAGTTATTGCAAACTAGACAAAGGCACTAAAAGCAGTATTCTTTATGAATTGTTATGTCCTTTCTTCTGTCCCCTCTAAAGAAACATAAGCTGACTTTCACCCTTGTTTCCTATTTCAAATTTCATGCTTATGGTGTTCTTCAGGCCTGAGTTTCAGGGAGAGATAGAAGGATAATTATGTAGAGGGAATGCATTCAACCAAAGGAACTTGATCTAAAATGCATCACGTGAATAGTGTAAGAAAAACTTGGAGATGGAAGTACCTTAATTCGAATAATTTTGCTTTAGTAAATGGAACTCTGTGGGTTTCTCCATCATGACCAAAATATCTCTTCTCTTTATAATTCTCAGTTATTAAATAAACATTTCTCTGGGGAAAAATGAAGGATTCTGGAAGGAAATTTCCACTGCCATTCACTCCTGTCTCCAGAACATGGGTAGCTGTTCCCATTACCTCTATTACCCTGTGGATCTCCTGCAGGAATCATGTGTTGAGCTTCATCCACAGCATCTAAGTCTTTAGATAAAACTTGATATATTTTGTTGTTCCTCCAGTATTATGACACCCACTTGAACAGGAAAATAACATATTTGAATAATAGAAGTGAATCTACTTAAATAACATAGCAAAAATTTGTCAAAATATTAGGAAGTTGTAATATATATATATATATATATATATATATATATATATATATATATATATATATCTTTTTAAAAATTTTCATTTTGTGAAAATTCATTCTTCCTGAATTTTATTTTATATTGATAAAGTTTTACCTTGCCCATCTAAGATGTTATTGATTGAGACATTTGCAAAGTTTCTGGTGGATGGTGAGCAGGAACTGTTCAGAAGGAGAGAACTGAAAAAATATGAACTATATGTCAGATGCTTCAGTGAGGAAGAGAACCTCTGAGTTGTCAATGCTGGTTTTATGAAATAGTATGAGAGAAAATGTTGGAGCAACTGACCATATAGCCAGCCATGGCAGGAAATATCAGGGTGATCCTTCAAATTACAAAGTATAGTTTAAAAGAAGATTATGACTGTGTAAGAGACATCATCCAATGGCTATCAGAACGACTCCTTGGTGCTTTTTTTGCCTTGTGATGGATTCCTGGTATCCTGGGTTCTCTTTCAATACCAATATTCACAAGCCCTCCATTTAGCACTGACTCCTAATCACCACACAGATATCACTAAAGGATAACAAATGTTGTCTGAGGTATGTTGAAGGTGTAAGAATCAACACATGGGGTTGTCTCAGAAGACCCTTCCAAGATTTCAGAATCCATGCTGTTAACTATGATATTCCAATTCATTTATCATGAGAATGTCTAATAATCTGTAATATCTGTAATATTCTTAATGTGCAATATATGTGAAGAAAATGTTTTCCTACTTTTTTATTTGTCATTGATGTCAGACTTTTAAAGTGACTTAGAGAAGCTGTTACATATAATTTGGAATTTTTCAGTCATTTTTATATTAATTTATTTGCTTGATACTATTATTTAATCTCATTTTTTGATATATCTAAAGCTAGATATTTTTCTAATATCAAAGGAATGCATTTTCCTGATACACAGAATCTAATCCATAAATATTTGGATCTGAGTTGAGACTCTATAAGGTAAGTAATATGAAAAATTATAAGCTTGAAAATTTATTAAATAGAAAATTTACCAACAATCCAGGAATTAATATAAGGTTTTCTTTTATACTGTGATAGGCATAATCTCACTGCTTATTTTTCACCAGCTATGGGAGAAATTGTCTCCAAAATTCTTCTTGATTACTGGATAAGCTTTTCATTCTTCCTTTAGTTAAATTTAAGTTATTTTTTTGTAATTGATTACTTATAAACTATTACTTATAATTGATTATCACAAATCATACCTAGTGGTCACCTAAAATAAAGAATAGTTGGCATCCCAAACCTGAGTGGGCTTCTCTATGTCACTCCAGCACTGTGTTCCCTTCTGCTGTTGATGGTGATAGTTTTAAGACTCAATGTGTGGGGGAATCCCTGTCCCTTCACACTCCAGACAGGGACTATCTGATTTCCCTGTGGGATCACTACTGGAGGGCTGAAGTCCCAGTAATCACCCACAGAGGGAGAAAATGAGTTTACTGGGGAGGAATGTGGCCCAAGCACCTGCCTAATCATCTGCAACTCTGCTGTTGTCACTGCTTCAATTTGAAGGTGTTTCTGTGCCCACAATGTGGGTGAGCCCTCTCTTCTTCCACTTTTAGTTTTCATTTCTCAGAAAGATCTAAGCTGAGGTTAAAGAAGAGGTCTGCACCGCCTCCAGAAAGGGAGAGATTTGCATATGACATTCCACTTATAGGATCACAAGGACAGATAAAAAGTGTTGGTGGGCTCAGTTCTGGTTGAGGGCTCAGGAAGCAGAGCCTGGGGGCATCATTACCATGGCCTGGGCTCATGTTCTCTTCACATTCCTCATTCACTGCACAGGTGGCTTTCTACAGGGGATTCTTGAGGGCACCTGGGCTGTCACCTAGGATGATATCTTCTCTTCCCTTCCTGGGAAGGAGGATCTGGTCTGATCTCACTGACTTCTATGTTACTTTCTTTTTCCAGGGTCTTGGGCACAGTTTGAATTGACTAAGCCTCACTCTGTGTCTGCATCTCTAGGGAAGACAGTCACCATCTCCTGTACACGCAGCAGTGATGATATTGGGAGTTACTATGTGTACTGGTACCAACAGCGTCAGGGCAGTGCTCCTAGCACTGCGATCTATGAAGATGATCAAAGACCCTCTGGGGTCCCTGATCGGTTCTCAGGATCCATTGACAGTTCCTCCAACACAGCCTCCCTGTCTATCTCTGATCTGCAGATTGAGGATGAGGCTGACTACTATTGTCAGTCTTCTGATAGCAACTATAATCCCACAGTGCTCCAGACACATGGGGAAGTGAGACAAAAACTCGCCAGAGTGTCCTCAGCCTGAATTAACAGCTAACATGTTCCAACAGTGAAGATTGCTTCCTGCTGCCTCCTCTTTGAATGTTTGGGTTGGAATTGTCTGCTCTGTTTCTTCAAAACATCTTGATGACTTATCTTCTCGTACATTCAATATCAATCCATGGAAAGCATATAACTTAAAACATGGATTCTGAACCACAACTCTATTGATAATTTTTGTTGGGAACTCTCCTGCACATGATAAAATGTTCAGCAGCATCACTATCCTATAAACACTCAATTCTATTAACATTCTTCTCTCAATTTTTACAACAAAACAGTTCTAAATAGTGCCAACTGTTTCCTTCCAGGAAGCAAATGTAGCATTGATTGGGACCACGCAGTTCAAGAGCTTGCCCTTAGTTATATGAAACTGGTGACTTTGAATCTTGTTTATGCCATTCACTGGTCAAATGGGTAGGTTTTTATATATCTGAAATTCTGGTCCCCACCTGTAGAACAAATTAATAAGATAGAATTCAAATCAATATTCTGATAATTGAATACTGTTCTAAGTAACATAAGAATAGATTCTGTGCTAACTAATGGTATAGAAGCCCCAAGGATGGTGTAAGATGTAGTATATATCCCATACTAGGTGTTCTCATAATATTTCTAATGTTTGTACAATGCACATGGAAATGAACTGGAACCATTCATCCAAGTGATATAAAATCTATGAAGAATGTGCTACCATATGGATGAACTTGAAAATTTATGCCAGGTCACAATTCACCATAGTAAACTGGGAAGCCAACCTAGATGCCCTTCAGGAGAGGAATGGAGAAAAAAATATGTGGCGTATATACAGAATGGAATTTTACTCAGCAATAAAAGAGGATAAAATCCTGGCATTTGCAGATAAATTGATGACATTGGAGTAGATAATGCTAAGTGAAGATAGCCAATCCCAAAAACCAAATGCTTAATGTTTTCTCTGATATAAAGAGGCTGATTCATAGTGGGGTAGGGAGGGGGAGCATGGGAGGAATCGATGAAGTTTAGATAGGGAAGAGGGGTAGGAGTAAAAAGGGAGGTGGCAGAGGGTTAGCAAGGATGGTGGAATGTGATAGACATCATTTCTAAAGTACATATATGAAGTCATAAATTGGTGTCAACATACTTTATATATAAGCAGAGATATGAAAAATTGTGCTGTGTATGTGTAATAAGAATTGTAATGCATTCCACTGTAATTTATTTTTTAAAAAATCAATAAAAAAAGAAAATTTATGTTGTGAGTAAATGAACACAAAAGGTCACATAATGTATGATTGAATTGATAAGAAATATCTAAAATGATTAAATATTTAAAGGGAGAAAATAGGGAGTATACTCAAAATCTTTTACAACTGAGGGTGAGAGGGATGATAACAATAATGGGAAATAGAACTCTTTGAAAAAGTAAAATAGGTTGAGAATAGCTTCAATAAAAGTTGGTGGTTTCTCAGTTCCTTGGTGTCATGAAGTCCACTAAGTGCAGCTAAGATGTTTGTAAAAGTCAGTCTTTTCATTTTTTTATATAAACTGAAGAGAACAAGGTGTTTGGTGCTAGTTTTATGAAGTCACCTACAGACTGGAATGACAGCCTCTGTGATCCCCTTCACTTCCTCAAGCATTAGCATCTGATGAACTTTACAGCTCCCCAAATGCACACCTGTGAGATCCTCAGTTGATGCAGTTGTCTATCCTCATGTAGCATAAAAGGACATGAGGCCAGTAGGAGTTATTTGAACCATTCTCAGAGAGGGACTCTGACCATGCTTGCTGGGAAGCCCCTCAAAAATATGGAAGATAGTTGAGGAAACAGTGAGTTCCCTCTTTGTTTGGAGGTGATCACAGCTGCCAGGTCCTCCCAGGACTCAAGGCCATCGAAGGAAAGTTTTGTTCATTCTAAAAAACATAATTCAGGTAAAATCCTCATCTTGTTCTTCATTAGGGATGCGAAATGATCAGGAAGGAAAAAAAAATATTTGAATGTAGGAGATTCTCCTTCACTGGGTCTTGTGGAGAATTAAAGAGAATCCTAATCCATGCTGGAGTCTCAAGGGGATGACTTCTGGAGCCCTTGCCACATCACCTGCTTCTTTCTTCATCCTCCTCCTCCATCTTTGCACAGTTGGGGCCTGATCTCTCAGAGGTAGAGCACTCAATGCAAGGACCTAGCTCTTCTAGCCCTTCAATGACACTCATGTGTGTCACTGCTTTCTCTGTGTCTCCCCTCTGGGATTTGAGGCCCAGGCAGGGAAATCACTGAACCAGATCTCATGACAGAATGCCACAATCACCTGCACTGAAATAGCAACATATTGTCAGAAAGGGCATAATTTGGTAGCTGCATCAGCTAGTATATTGTTCTCAAACTCTTATTCATCAGGAATAGCTTACATTCAGAGTTCTTAAAAAGATTCTTTGGTCCCCAGTTTGTCAGATTGCCCTCCCTAATTCTTGGTTCCAGTCTGGAGATGATGCTACTTATTTCCATTTATATTTGTCATTTTGAAATGACATTAAATCCCATGGTCTCCATCTCTCTTCACATTGTGAGCATAATGGTGCATTGAACCACAGGAAGATGTAGGCTGATCACCTGGTTGACAATATTGGAAGGAGGTCTTAGTTAATGGTGTCTTTGAAGCTCGGACCACAAATGCAACTCAATAAATAGTAACAATTAGAATTATTTAATTAATTATCTAACACACACACACACACACACACACACAAATAGTAAACCTTGGTTTTAAATTGCTGGTTTCTGGTTGGATTATAGGCAATACATATATTGACTTAGAAAGATATTAAAGAACAAGGATGCCTGTTTCCTGCTTTTTGTCCTTATTTTAGTCCAGCTTCTGCATATGAGAGAAAACTTGACTTTCTGGGTCTGGCTTAGAGTGTTTTCTAGTTCCATCTATTTACAAGAAAATTCCATAATTTCATTCTTTTTTCAGAATGAGTAAAACTCCATTGTGTTTACATACTCTTTATTTTATTTATTTTATCCATTTAAGAGTAGACAGACATCTGAACTGGTTTCATAACATGGCTATTGTGAATTGTGGTGCTATAGACATTGGTGTGGCTGGGGAGGAATTCCATGAAAATAGAAGAGAAATCAGTGGAATAGAACAAGGGGATAAAGGAGTCACTGGGGTCAGGACGGGGGGCTGGAAAAGGGAGGAACAATGGAATGAAATTGACCAAACTCTTCTATATACACATATGAATATGCCACAGTGAATTTTACCTTTGTATATATCATGCACTAATTTAAAGAGAACTATAAACAAGTAGAAGAAAGACCAATAGAGAACAGGAAATGGTGAGGGAGGAGGTGAGGGAAAGGGAAAATACTAGGGACTGAATTGGAAAAAGTTATATTCCCTGCTAAGATAATTATGTCAAAATTAGCCCCAATGTTTAACTACGGTGCACTAATAAAAATTTTGAAAAGAACAAGGAAGCTAGAAATACTTACTTAATTTATGATTTTTTGCCATGAAAGTTCTTATCAAATGTAAGGCTCAGAATAGGTGGAGTTCTGTACCCATACACAATCTCTTCAGAACAATCATTCAACTTCACATAATCATAAGTTATGCTGAGTATCTACCATTTAACTTCAGATTGTTCTCTTGCTGCCATTCCTACCTCTGAGACAGTGATTCCCAAGCATAAATTCTTTAAGTTTCAGGACATTTGTCTCCTCATTTGTGACCTAGGTCCTCTCCTATATCAGTTCCTACCAGTCCTTCAAAGTAGGTGTTTGAGGAGCAGTAAAGGAAGCCATGGGGACAGAGAGGGTGTTACCTCCCCAGGGAGAGTCTGTGTAAGACATCTGAGGCAAAGAATCCTGACCACAAGTGGTGATATCTAATATAATATCTTCAGAATTAGTGGAAATAATATCATAAGAATGGGAATAACTAGGAGAACTTGCATTTGACCTCATGGTGCAGTGGATAGGAGATCAGGAGAAGAAACTGGAGATAAAACTCCATAAGAAGAAGGAAAGATGTGGACAGATAATTAACAGGACCCAAGGATGTGCACGTGACTGTACAGGTCACATGGAGATGCTCAGCTGGTAACAATGAGAGGTTTCAAGATTCTGTTCAGAATGGATTGAAGGGAAAACTGAGGCAATACTTGGGACTATGTGACTATTTAGGCAGCAAATGATCAATTTTTGGGGAAATATTGTATATTTTCTGCTAGATTCCTGATGTGAAAGATATGGAAAAGAAGTAGTGTGAAATCAGGATGAAAGGGTCATCTAAGATGACTCCTGATGTTTTGGGGAGACTTGGATAAATTCTTATAATCAAAATCTTAATTTTCTTGCCAAATATTTGACATTATTTTTTACAGTTATTTGTAATAGCGAAATGCTTTGTGGAAATTGCAAGAGTATAGAATTTCTAACAAGGAATTTTTATTTTGTAATTATATTTACTTAAGTGTTTGATGAAGTTTTAAACTAAGCATGTACTTGGTAAGATCTACAGTCTCAAATGATACCAACCCATCATTAGCAGAGTAATTTACCACTGAGTTTGAGTTTAAGCACTGTGTTCATGAGTGACCTGGAGGAAAAAAAAACAGTCCCATCCCAAATGCACATGGGAACAACTTGTCTCCAGTTATCCTTTATGTTGTGATGGTAAGACCTCCTGCAGAAACAGGGGTCTTTTCCCTGAATTCTTTGAGGCTTTGGATAGCTTGGAGGGTGAGTTTCCCTGGCCACCAGGAGGCACTGTGGAGCTGGTTGGTGAGGCATTACCAAAAATGGTGCAGGTGAGCACATCAGTTTCTCTAGGTTATAAAACACACGGATTATTCATAATTTAGTTGAAACAATCATATGTCTGAATGCCCCCTATTATTTCTTCATCATTTCCTGAGTTTGGCTCCCTAACACTGTTTTTCTCTTTTAAGACACCTTCTGTCACACCTGATGGTGCTTTTACACTCAGAATGGTTGTAGACAGGAACTGAAACAGGAAGAGAACATCATTTGGCCACAAAACTCTGCCCTGGGAGGAGATTTAGAGGAGTCAATTGTTACAATGAAATCCCTAACATGGAACTCCAGTATGCAGAACTCTAAGGGAATTTACTGTGGCTGAGGGCCATTATATCTTCTACCTGTATCTCTATAATCAGGGGGCTGATTCATGGTTCACATAAGGTGGCCACGATGAGTGACTGCTACTTTCCCATGGTTCATAGGCATTGGTTCCGTTGTAGCCCAACATCATACTTATCTATCATTGTGCCCCCATTTCTAAGGACTTGCATGTTGTCAGTTGAATCCTCCATCTCTACTGCTGCCCTGGTTACAAAGTCTGCCTGAAAACACCATCTCTCACTGAGAGAACACAAAACTATGATGGCAGATATTAGTTAGCTCCCAGGGTTTTGAAACTAATCCTGGCATTTCAGTTCTATAAACATGGCTTCCCTGAGCATCCCTGAACCTAATGATTCTTGGATCCTCATGGCTTCTCAGGGGAGTTCAGCACGGTTCTTACACATGGGTAGGGATAACCCATTTTCTACTGCCTATCTTACTGCTTGCCTGTCAATGAGGGTGACAATACCATCTCAAAGTCACTACTGCCTTTAGCACTGAGGACCTTGTTGACTTCCAAGATTGTAGACATATAACTAGAGTCTCTAAATTCAGTGCTTGAGAAAAAACAAACATTAAACATGATTATCTCTGCCCAGGTAGACATGCTTGCAGGAGAGATTATTTTAAGGCAACTATCATTCAGCAAGGAGGAGGTTTTGGTTTGTTCACAGATGCTGAGAGAGTCTGGGACTTTCAGGGTGGTCACTTGCAGACAGCAGAATCAAAACTTTGGACTGTCCTGTTCTTCTGTGATGCTCTTGCCTGATCCTTTGGTACTCTTCTCATCCAGGTGAATTATTTTCTTTTCACTAAGATCTCAGTGATTAGAATAAAGTACAAATAATTATGTTACTGAATGCTAGAAAAATATTAATATAATTAAAACCACATTTCCAATTTTTAAAGTAGAGAATAAGAGCAAAGTACATATTTTACTGGCTTTTAAAATAATAGCCAACATTGGGGACTAGGAACAAATCATTACATTGTTTCCTGTGTTTTTCTTTCCAAAAAAGTCTGGAATGTGACATTACTACAGGCTCTTTCTGTAGTCACCCAATCTCACCTATAGCCAATCATGAACTCACTCTGTAAAAGATTCCTATATGATAGAAATGTAGTACAAGTTTCATGTGCAATTATAAATTTTCCAGTAACAAAATAGAAAAACAATTGTTATGAAATGTCGTAAAATCAGCACTCAGGGAATATCTTGTAACAAACTGCAAATGCCTTCATAAAAAAACGAAGCAAAACAGAAAGATCTCAATTATCAAAGTAATTTTCCACCTTCAGGAAGTAGAACTAAAGATCCTGTTAAACCCAAACTAATATAAAGAAGGAGATAGTAAAGATTTGAAGAAAAGTAAGCAAAATATACTCACTGGTCTTAGTCTAGAGTATTCTAGAAAGCAATATTTATTGTTCCTTCCACCAAGGAGACAAGTGCTTTGTGTGTGGGGTTCTTCTTTCCCATTAAGTTCAGACTTCTGCTTACATCTGTACCCCAATTATATTTATCTAAGATACCGCACCACTTAGATATAATTAGCCCTTTGGCTGCATCTAAGGTTGGGCTTCCTTTGTGGTCTTATGAGCTGTTCACCTACATGATAAGTCAAGCTTTCTCTCACTGCCAGATAGGTCTCTCCTGGGAAAGATTCAATATCTTTATATTTTGTCTAGAATATTTTGCTATCCTATACTTCTCCATTCCCAATGTTAGTGCCAATGAATTGAGGAGGATTCAGGAGAGGTGCACCAGCCTGTTATAATAGAAAATGGATAAAAGAAAGAGGAAAGTGACTTTCCTTTCAGGACTTTCCCACTGATAGCTCTTGGTTTGTGAGTTCCTGTTCTTTGTCACTGTGGTGTGCTGAACCCTCCAATTCACAGTGTAGGAAGGGGCCACAGTGAAACTGCTTAGGAGACTAAATCACAGAAATTAGGGCTTAGCTATGATGAGGAAGCAACAATCTGTGGAGGAGGCTCCTATGCAGTGAAGTGGTTCCCATCTTTCTAAGGAGGGTGACATGGAGAAGAGATCAGGGTAGTGAATTCCTTCTATAGGATCCCTTGATGTACACCCAAAACTGAGTGTTCTGTTCTTAAGGGAGCAATGATGTGGTCAGCCTGACCAATTGGAAACTATATACTGTTTCCTGGGGGAATTAGGATAACCAGCTGCTGAACCTCAGACCTGGGAGGCTTGGACAGGTTCCATCCAGCCCCAAACAGAGAGGACAATGAGGTCAGGGTATGGGAGACTATTCAGAGGGAGGGCATAATTTATATTGGAGGTATGCCAGTCCCCTTCAGTGAACAAAATATCCTAGAAACACTGGGCAGCTCTGATGCATCTGTGGGTCCTCAGGAATCAGAGATGTGCAGGATTCTTCACCTTGGCCTAGATGCTGCAACCTCCTCATAATCTGCAGGATACTGACTGTGGAAAGGAAAAAGCGATGATCTGGGACACCTGGGCTACTTATACCCCTTTTTAGTTTGGACACAGGGTGTGGGCAATAAACCTCTGTGTCTCTGCCTCTTCTGTTCTGGGGTCCTGGGCATAAGTCTGGACTGATCCAGAAGCCTCAGTTTCAGGGTCTGTGGCACAGAAAGTCGCTTTCTACTGCACTGGAAATAACAATCACATTGGTAGGTATTTTATGGGATGGTAACAACAAGCTTCCTGGTGCTGCATCCCAAACTATGATGATTGGAAGTTCTTGGCTCTGAGTGTTACTGATCTTCTCAGGTTACACTTCTGGCAACATAGAATCCCTGAGTATCTCAGGCCTCCAGCCTGAGGGTGAGGCTGATTATTACTGTTCAGTGAAGAACAAAGGCCTCAGTGATCATATGGTGTATCAGTCCCATGGGAGGCTAAGACATAAACCTGCTCTTATCCTCCCATAATGCTGATCCTCCCATTACAAAGTGCTTGTGACAATCAGTGTGGGTAAATATGGCAAACATAATAGTGTCCATGTCTGAGTGTCTGACTCTCAGACAACATACCAGCTTCAAATGGTCAGCAAGAGTTGTGTTTTAGATAGTTTGTTATTGTTGTTGTTGTTGTGACCAAAAGACCTGACAAGAACAACTTTAAGGAGTAAAAGTTTATTTGGGGCTCACATTTTCAGAGGTCTCATTCCATAGATAGATGGCTTTATTCCTTGAGGCTCCAAGATGAAGCAGAACATCAGGGCAAAAGAGTCTAGTGGAGAAAATCATCTTAAGATATCACACTGTGGGGTAGGGGGTGGCAGAGAGAGAGAATGCACTTTCCTCCACATAGACCAAATATAATCTCCCAAGGCATGCCCCTAAGGACCCAACTTCTGCAGCCACAACCAACCTGCTCACAGTTACTGTACACTGAATCCCTATCAGGGGATTAACGTACTGATTAAGTTAAGGCTTTCACAATTGAATTATTTCACATTTAAACTTTCTTGCATTGTCTTACACATGAGCTTTTGGGGGCCATTTAATTTAAACCATAAGAAGTTGCATCCTTGTTTTTCATATTTGAGAGCATGATTTGCATACCATCAATTTCATTCCATGTGAGTATGCAATAGGATATGTTTATTTTGTATCATCAAGTTTCGTGCAACCCTAACTTAATCTAAATTTAGAATACTTCATCACCCTACAAAGAAATAATTATTAGTCTGAAATATAGTAATACTATAAATTTGGTTTATAACTCCATTTACCTACATAATTTAAGAGATCAGTTCATTAAGTGAATATTAGTATATTGTTTTGGACATATTAACACACAAAGATGCAAATTTGTGAAATCAGTTCTATGTTCCTTCATACTGTTAAATAAACTCCATTGTATATGTGAACTAGGGGCTTATCCATCTGTCAGTCATTGGAGATTTGAGTGTTTAAAATCTTGGCATTGATGAGTAATTTGCTACATTCTTTGGTATGGAAATTTAAATTTCTTTTTTGCATATGCTTTCTTTTCTCTTAGGTAGTAAATAGGAGATAAAATTTTGGACTGTATGTTAACTCTCTTGGAGGAAATGTGTACTGCTTTTCAAAGTAGGTATACCAATTCTCTTTACCATGAGGAATGTGAGTATCCCTATTTCTACATATTCTGACCCAAACTTATAACCTTTCATTTTTAATAGAGCCAACCTGAATAGAAATTAATTTGTATCTCATTATAGATTTGCTTGCATTCTAAGGATTAATGATGCTAAGAATTATCAAGGTACTTGATTCCACACAGCCCAACAGCATCTGGACCATCCCTGATGAGGAATGCATAAGTAAATTCTATGAATAAATAAAAATTGTGCAAAGGAAATGAAATAAAACATCAGTGGTTTGCAATGGGTTTAGAATGAACTTCAACACGAGGAAGCAGACACAACACAATTTCTTGTCAGAATGAAGCACATATTCAGCCTTTTAACAGATGAGTGGATAAAGGAAGTGAAGGGGAATTACTTAGTTAAGAAGGAGAATGACTTTATGACATTTGCCAGTAAATGGGTGGATCTGCAGACTGTCATGCTAAATGAAATAATCTGATCCCCAGAACTAAAGTTTGAATGTTTTCACTGATATGTGGAAGTTATCCTGAATAAGAGGTCAGCCTGTGAAAATCTTCAGGTGTATAGGAAATGATCTGGAATATACTGTGCCCACATCTCAGGGAAGTCTGAAAATTTAGTTTTGCACATAGAGCAGAGAACCTAGATGTTCCTTCTACTGCATGGCCTACTCCTCCCAAGGGTTCACTCTTGTGCCTGGAGGCAGGCACAAATTAACACCTTCTAAAACAAATCCTAGTTCTTTGTTTCTGTTAAGTGTATTTATAAGTCCCATATGGTAAAGTCTTGATTTCCAGTTCATGATGCTATTGGGAGGTGGTGGGACATTTAAGAGACAGAGACTGGTGGGGCTCTTTGTCATTGATGGCATAACCTTGAAGGGGATACTGGAACCCCAGCCCCTTTCCCTTTTGCTCTTTTTGCATTTGGCAATGAGGTGAATATTTCTTCTCTTTTATAAATACTTGCTGTAATGTGCTGCCTAGCTACAGACTCAAAAGTGATTGGTGCTCAAGGTCATGGAAAACTGGAAGCATGGAAAACATGAGTCAATTTTTCTCAAGTATTTAGATATAGTTATAGAACTGACTCACAGACCAAGCACAGAAAGTGTTTTAAGGGTATCCCAAATGAAGATACCATATGAAAACAATTGTCAAACCACCTAAGTGTCATTAAATGTAAGCTATAAGATAGAGAAAGACCATACTTGGATGAAAAATACATATCCAGAAGTCATACTAAATAAATTAATGGGGTCATTATTTACACTATTATCTTGAATCTATCACTATAAGATTAGGACAAGGGAAAGAAATTACATCATAACAGGAAGAGAACATCAGAATTAAGTATAAGAGGAAGTGAGGGGAAAGGGGAAAAAAAACAAGGGAGAGAAATGAATTACAGTAGATGGGGTAGAGAGAGAAGATGGGAGGGGAGGGCAGGGGGGATAGGAGAGGATAGGAAAGGCAACAGAATACAACAGACACTAGTATGGCAGTATGTAAAAACGTGGATGTATAACCGATGTGATTTTGCAATCTGTGTACACGGTAAAAATGGGAGTTCATAACCCACTTGAATCAAATGTATGAAATATGATATGTCAAGAGCTATGTAATGTTTTGAACAAGTAATAATAAATTTTTTTTAAAAAAAAGAAACATCATGTTAAAAAACAGATATTGACTAGACCTGAATAAGTTAGGACAAATAAAAAAATGTCCCTGAGGCTTTACTGAGAGAAGTTGTTTTGAATTTTTGTTCCATGTGCATCACTCTGAGTGTAGAAATGCCTTTTTTTCCTCAGGCACATTGAGTTTTTTGGTTTGATAAATTGATGAGCATTCACTTGAAACAATGTAGGAATTTTAGCAAATGTGATCATGAAGCCACAAAGTAGCAGAAATAAGAGGAAGTTTAGGAAAGATTCTAACAATGAGGGGAAAATAGAGCTTGAGAATTTGAACAGGGTCCAGGGAGGGTAAAAATGTATTATCATCTTATACTGAAGACAAGGATTTTCTTCATTCCCTTTCTCTTTCTGACTCTTGCTGTCTAAGTCACTACAGCCCAGCCTGTGCACTCATGTATCCTTCATGGCACATCTCAGTGTTACCCCCCAGGAATATAAATGTCTGCACAAGCCACATCTCAAATCCTCTTCAGTCCTTCCTTTACTCTCTCTTTGTGCCAATCAAAGAGATACTAGTCTTTCCTAAACCTACAATCATCTTATCACTTGGGGCCCAGAAATGAAGATAGTAGTCAGTATTTTTATACTTACTGCATGACTAAGTAAAAATGCATACATAATGGACAGCCAGCTTTAGCTGATAAAGTTTTTTCATGAATACTTTACCATTTATTCCTTGATTGAATGGGGTCACCAGGGTTTTATCGTGAGCTCTTCTCTCTTCTTAGTATCAACATTCCTCATTAATGACTCCTTTCAACAGCCTGGACACCATCTTCAACACCAAGGTGGCAGCATGCCACTAGAGAAGATAACACTCAACTGCTTCTGAACAAAGAACCCAAAATTACTGACTCCTTCTCAAGTATTTAGTTATTTTATGCATAGATAAACTATCTAACTGCCATATTTTCCACATTACTCAGTAGCAATACCATCTGCCTAGTAATTCAAACAAGAAATGTCCAGTTCCTAATATAGTTTTCCTTTCTTCCCCAGCAGATCCTTGAGGTTAACACGTTATGAAGATTCCATCTTGGAACATAACTCTGATAAATGTCCCCATCCTGTTTTCCCTTCTCATTGCTTCTGTATGGACAAATTAATGTCTTAATAAACATTCTGAGAATCCACAGCAATGCAAGTATAATATATATATATATATATATATATATATATATATATATATATATACACACACACACACACAATGTCTGTATTGTAAATTTTCTGTTTTATACACACACACACACACACACATACATACATAATTAATTGATGGTGATTCAAACTTCTTCCAAGGGACTCCCACATGCTAAGCATGCACTCTACCAGTGTGCAACATACCCAGATACCCTCATTCAATTTTAAAAACTCAACTGAAAGTACAGTTCCTCTGAGAAGTCCCCCTTAATGTCCCAAATATTAAGTTTCAATTGTTTAGAATTTGTATTTTCATAGAGCTTGTCACATTCACAATATTGTGTTCTTTCTTCCCTACATTATATAATTCTAAAATGACACTGAGCATGCTAATATTGATGAAATTGTGCTTATGTAAAACTTATCACTCAGGCATTCCAGGCAAAGCAATGTATCCAACTATGGTGGCAAATTCTGTGGCATTCGGCTCTAGTACTTCTGAGGACACTAAAGATTAACCTGTGTCCAGAAGGTGGTGACGAAGAGCTGTACAGGGCCTTACATTGTGTTTTTCATAGCTGGCTCAGGTCTAGCAGAGGCTGAGCTGCTTCCTGTGCTCCCCAAGGAGGTCTTCAGTCTGGCGCTCTCAGGGCCTGGTTATGGCTCCTAATCAGGATGCTGTGCAAGGTTCCCAATAGCTGCTCTGTCTATGATATTTCCTATGGTGAAACTCAGAACAGGCATCTCTCTCAGCATCCTTTCCGCTCAGATCCTCTCTAAGGCTCATGAATCAGAGATCAGATGTACTCTGAGAAAGCAGAAAGTGAGGAGTTTCATTTACCTGAACTACCTTTTTTCCCCCTGAGGGCACCAGAGAGAATAAGACAAGCCTGGGGGTAGTAGAGACCCTCTGTGTGGATCAAGCACCAGTCTACCATGGTCTGTGCCCTTACTCCTCCTTCTACTTTATTATTACACATGTAGGGACAAGCCTCAGAGACTCAGGACAGATTCCATCCTATATCAATTCTTCTAGTTCAGATGACCAGGATCTTAAATATGGTTCCCACTCCAGCACTCATGATTGTCTGTGTTTTCAGGTTCTCTTCCCAGCCTCTGCTGAGTCAGCCACCCTCCCTTTCTGTACATTCTGAAGCATCTCTCAGACTTATCTGCACCCTGAGCAATGTCTTCATTGTTGCTGAAAAAGGGATATGGGGCTACCAGCACAAGATGGGAAAACATTCTATATTTTTCCTAAGATACTACTAAGATTTGGATAATTTCAATGCCGTTGGGGACTTTAGTCTCTTCTCTGGCTCATTTCCGTTCTGCAGACTGAGGATGAGGCTGAATATTACTGTGTCATTGGCCACAATAATGTTTTTCAGAGTGACACATTCAGATGGGGAATTGGTATAAAAAACAATCAGCCTACTCAGGATTTTGTACTATACCTCTTTACCAACTTTAAATTAATATGCCTCTATGATAACACATATTTAAGTAAGTTATGTATCACAATGTCTGTCCTCTAAATTTTCTAATCAGTTTCTGAAGTCTCAGGAAAACTGAAAAAACTAAATACCTACATCAAACCAAAACCAAATGACAACAAAAATAAGTATAATGACATTCAAACATTCCTTGTGATCCATATAGTGATCTGCATTTACAACCAGAGCCTGTTGAGTTAGATTTTTTCCCCTGGAAAAAAAGCAAATTAGTTTTCTTCTTGGCCATGAGCCAGAGAACCATCTAGCAGGTGGACATTCCTCCACAGCATGGGCTCTGCTCTTGGAGGATTCAGAGAAAATCCCACCTGTTTGTCTCCAGTTATTTATGCTCTGGGCTGTAACAGGCTCTCAGGGATTGAGACACTCAGATATGAAATGTTTCGTGAGGATGGAGGATCAGAGAAATTTAAGGCCCAGGGTTGGCCTGGCTCCCTTGCTGTTTATCTGCAACTTCAGCTTTGATGTTAAGGAAAGTATTTTAGGCATTGGGTAGGGAAGTGGTAAGGAGTTTGCGACTGAAACCAGCAAACTTTCTTGAGAAACCTGACTGACTGAAGGTGAGGCTCCACCATTGATTAGAAAACTCTGAGAGTCCTCCTGGGAAGTTGAGTGAAATAAGTCCCAAGAATCACACTCTTCTCCATGTGACACCACTCAGGATAATGTAGACTTTCATAGGTAGGTTTTTCTGAGAACATTGAAACTGACCTCTGTCCTTCTCTCCTCTAATACCCATTGGGGGTTCTCAGCATTTCAGATTTTAGGAGTGAACTATGGACCATCAGGGAGCTGAAATTCTCACACATGTGTATAGATAGTATGTCCATTTGTACATATATACTGTACCTCAGAACCTGAGGTCATTTTGTTTTACACTGAGAGCAAAAAGAAACTTTGGAGGTTACTGTGACATTTGGTACCCAGGATTTCCTGTGAGAAGTGCTAGATCTGTGACCTCAGATATAAGTGATCAGTCATCAAGGATTCATTCCTAAACTTGGGCCAAAGTGTGTCGGTAGGGTCTCCTTGAGTACCTCTAGGTTCCAAATGGAAAAACAGAATGAGAAAAAGGATGATTATCACTGTCTTCTCCCTGACCTAAACACACACTTTCTCTTATTCACATTTAGGTACATTATCATTGCCAAAAATTACTACAACATAGGGTAAATTTGACATAATATCACCACTCCTCCTGTGTACCCCATTGTTACTCTGTCTCTCCCTATGAACATTCTGCAACCACCTTCATGTCTATTGATCCTTTCCCAGGCTGGGCTCATCATTCCTGAGATCTGAAAACACAGGGAAGCTGTGCTTTATTTTCTCTTTAGATTACACATTCATGTGGCTTTGGATTCCCTGATGAAGAATGAACCTTATCCACTAAGATATAGTTCTCCAACCCCTACCATATTCATTTTTCCCTGTAAGGCCTCAAAAGTTTTGCTTTTCCCTGAATAATCTTCAGGTGAAATGGTTTTGGATAAATATCAGGATTTTTTGGGCCTAGACTTTATAAACTTACCCACCTCTAAATCCATGGAGTTCTTAACAAATGAACCTGATTCTCTGATATAACAATTCACAATGGTTGCTTAGTAGAAGAGTTGTAGGAGCACTAAACAATAGTAATATATATTCATAGCAATGTTATTTTTATCAATACTAATATGGAAAAAATATAAACTAGAATAAGATAATGCATATATTAGAGTCCAAGTGAACTTGGTTTGTCAGGTTTTGAATTTCAATGGCAAATTAGAGCACAGAGAAGAAAAGGCCTGAAGAATGGGGTTCATGAGAAAACTAAAGGAGACTCTCAGAAAAGCAGCAACCTGAAATTAAGAAAACCTGCAAGAGCACCACAGACAGAATTACTATGACTTTTGACACCTCCTGAACTTTTGCCTTTAAACATTGTTCAAAAATGTCATAGACCCAAAGTACTTGGCTGAAGCATAGCCAGTTAGTACCAGATAATTCTGAAATAGATGGTAACATAAACAGTGCATTTAGAGTTCTGGAAATCATTAGAAACTGAAAAAAAAATTCTCAGCACAAAATACCAGGGTGGTTTTACTCTCCGGGAAATAAGATCAGAAAGGCCCATTTGCTCTTGCCAGGTTATGAGAGGGTTGAAGACTCAGGACCAGATGCCAGCAGGGGTATATGTTACACTATTCATGATAGGACAGGGCTCTGCACCAAACCAAAAAGGGAAATACTGTTTTTATATCCCTGTGCAGAAGGTGTCCTGAACAAAGTGTGACTTTCCTGCACCTGGGTCCCCAGAAGCCACATGAGCATTGGGATTTGGCCCACACCCTTGCTTCCTATTTCATTTTTCCACCCTCTTTGAGTAATCGTTTAGGCCTGTTGTCCAGGCAGAAAGGAAAAAAAGTGGTTACAGAGCAGGATGAAATTTAGATAACGAAGCAAATAAGAAGACTGTCTAGAGAGAAAATAAAAGGAAATCAGGCAAGAGTAGTTTTCAATACTGAAATACAAAATCAGTGAGCCCATTTAATTTATGGAGAAAAACGTAAAAAACATTCTCATTATGAGTATTATTTGACTTGGTTTTAGTAAAACAATATAGACAACACATGCTTCACAGAAAGTAAAGAGAGGTTTATTTTGATTCATGGATTTGGAACTTTAAGCCTGGCATATGTAGCCAAATGTGTTTTAGACACTGGTAAAAATATGATAAGATGGGTAAGGGTGACGAAGTTGAATATTCACATCTTTAGCTGGGAAATTGAGAGGGGTTGGGAAGGAACTGGGTGTTATATATGGGTGTCCACCATTTTGTGGACATACCTTCAATGAACTAAGGCTTTCTCAGAAGGCCCTACCCCCTCTCACAATGTACTTTCACCAGGTAGAATCTCCTGGTACTACCACCCTGAGAGGAAGCCTCTATGTATGGACCTTTGGCATGTACTCAAATTGCACCCACAGTTTAGCAGTATGTTAGGAAGTGGAATTCATGTTAGACTATGAAAGACTTATCTTGACTAACAGGAAGGATTTGGGCTAAAAATAGTTTGTGTGTGTGTGTGTGTGTGTGTGTGTCTGTGTTTTGTGTGTTTTTGTGAGTGTGTGAGGTCTATGAAGAATGTTAAACAAGGACTTTGAAGGGTGGGCAGGTATAAGACTTATGAGACGATGTCAGATGTTACAATCAGGGAGATAGCAGCTAAGGTCTCAGAAGTGGGACATGAGCCACTGTAGGAGACAGAGATGGAATCACAGGACCCACCTCAATTGGACTTCAATGGGACTAATCAATAGACTGTGTATTCCCATAGTTTGCAGGATATATCAGTATGGTCCTTCAGGGATAAAATGCCCAACTCAAATTAAACATTTACCTGAATTAAGCAGTATCACCTGTACGCACAAGGGAGCTACTTTTACTTTACTGACTTGAGATCCCTGGTTTCAGTTTCTAAACCTGTTCCCAGGTTTCCTATTCCTCATTTTACCTCTGGCTCCTTATTTCCAAGTGGACATCACAGGAGAAAACTGTCATTCATGTTTCAATGATAATGTCTGAGACAATTTCATAGGAACATAGGGCTCACTGTAGAGGTTAGCATTACTTGCTGGTCACTGTGATTTCCTAATTCATCTGTATTCAAATATGTGATAAATATGTTAACCCATTATTTTTCCTGTTTTTACATTGCATCTGAATAATTTGTCATTTTCTTTCAGTGAGTTTTAATGGAAATCATAAAAACAGATATTTTTGTGTTTTATATGTATTAAAAGTAGCATTTCAATTTCTTGTCTCTAAACTTTCAGATCATCCTCTTTACCTTTGCAATACAAGCACACATAATCAAATCTGTATATAGACAGTCTATCAGATACTTTTGACTACTGGCTAAAACCAACTTTAATGTGAAGCTTTATTTCTAATATGAGTAGATCTCTTAAAACACAAAAAAAACCATGAATGATTTGGAATGAAAAAATAATAACAATGAAAATATAGTAAAATAATTATAAGCAATTTAGAAATTCTTTTTTAGTTTGTAGTTTTGACCACCATTTAAAAAATATCTTATTTCATAATGTAATTGAAAGAGTTTCATTCTGAACTCCCCCAGTATCCTCACATATTATTTCTAATCACTTCAAAAATGAAAGTGTCTTAAATTGGTAGAGAGTAGAGATGTTCACATTAATTTGATCATAAATATTTTTAATTTTGTTTTCAAGTATGTTGAACATGGTTTTCTTTTTTTTTTCTTATTTATGATACTAGAAGAATCTCATAGTTTATCTCAAATTCTGTAGTTACACCTGGGCTAAATCCATATAACTGATGACTTCTAAGAGTGGAGGAAGATGGTTCCTAAAACTTGTGCTGCTGCTGTGGGTGTCTGCAATCTCAACCTGGGGCTCTACTGAGGTCGTTTGAGACAGTTTCCACACTCAGTCAGTGGGAGACCTCTGTCTCTGAACCTGGCTATGGAGCTCCCCACAACCCTGGCTCTGGAGTGTCAAAATGGGATCTATGCTGAAGAAAAAGGGCCTGAGAGTTATCTCAGGAGAGGACAATACTCATTTACTGGAGAGGAAAAAAATACTCACCATGAAGGCCTGGTTTTGATAAAATAGATGAACTAGTAGACATGGAAGATTCACACTTGTTTTCATTCCATCTCTGATTTTCAAAAGATGAAATTTGTGCCTGGGTTGAAGAAATGTGAGGAAGGTGTTCTCGTGAAAAGCATTAACTAAGACTCACATGTCTCAGTGTGCTGTAGTCATTGGTCTATGTGAGTCCCAGCACCTGCCTTTTTCAGATCTCCTTCAGGGGACA